>NC_133306.1:9905982-9940196 GCF_012295235.1 Primulina huaijiensis
TGTAGTTTGAAATCTCTGATCAGAGTATGGTGGTAATTATGAAATGGGTTTCTTATATTACACCATCGATGCAACTACGACATGACACATAGTATCGATTCATTGACAACTCTCAATAAACCAATGGTTGTCGAATCGGTCGGGATATATGAGTTGAAGGGACCGTACTGTACGCTAACCATAATTGAATGGTTCTTGCAGGCACTATCATTTGATACCTAGGGAATCATGTAAGCGATGCTGCTAGGCGTTTAACATGATTGGTGGGGTACTATCAGACTTGAGTTATGACATTCTTGTTATCAAGGAGTTGATAAGTAAGAATGGAGCAATTGAGGTATGCTCATATAAGGACATGTTTAGTCCGAATCACATGGAGATGTGAACCCACGGCTAGTTGTATCGATGAACCATTGAGGGCCACACAAGTGCTAGCTTTCTAGATCCCGTTGAGAAGTCAAAATAGTTCAATGTATTGAACAGCTTATAAATGAGTTTATAAGCGTAAAGAAAAATAGAAGTAAGGCTTCTATGAGAGAAATGTAATTTTTAATTTATGAATGTGTTCCTAAATTAAAAGTAGGCCAAGTGAATAATGTATTTGAAAATTGTGATTTTCATAAACATTATTATGGACTAAATTTAATTAATTCAAGTGTTGAATTAATTAAACACTAGTGGGCCTAGTAGAGTCCAAATTATTAAATTAATTGAAGTGTTGAATTAATTAAATAACATTGGGCCTTGTAGAGCCCAATTGGAGATAATTATTTAACTAGTGGGCTTGAGTAAAATCAAGTAAAGTTTAAATAGTCTCAAATGTGTTTGAGATATTTAAAATAAAAGTCACTGGGCTTTGTAAATGTTACATGTCAAAATAATATAATATGCATGGGGAGGTGAAGAGTTGGGAGACAACCTTTTTCAATTAACAAGGCATGTGTCTCTCAAGCTCACTGTAACTTTTTCAAAGACCAAGACAACTCATTCTCTCCCCCATTCTCTACACCTTGGCCGAAAATATTGCAAGCTTTTCTCTCCAATTTTTTCTTCAATTGTTGAGAAAAGAAAAGTCTTCTCAAAAGAAAAATCCTCTAATTTTTCTAGTGCAAAATTAGAGGGGATCTACCTAGTTGGTGGTGGGCTTAATATTTGAGCAAGGAGTGCTCAAAGGAAAGCTTGTAGATTTGTCTACCTTTGAAGAGCTAAGTTGTTCATCAACTTAGTTGGAGCCATCATCAATCCATTGTGATTGATAGGTAAAACTTCTAAACACCCTATGAATGTCATAGTTTGTGTTTTTGTATATGTTGCACACTAGTACATGGTGTTCGAATTTTTCAAGTTTTTCATAAATTTTCGGTTTTCATGTTTAGAAAACATTCTTGAGCTTCCGTTGCGATTTCGAACACCTAAAATCGATCCCTTTCACTTCCTCCACTGATTGATTCAGCCACTGGACTTTGATCAGTTTGGTTAAATTTGTTCCGAAGCCTCCGCTCCTGTCTGTTTAGGATTTGAACAGGTCTTTCCTCATACGACAGATACGGAGCAAGTTGCAACGGCTCAAAACTCATTGTGTACACCAGCCAGATTCGGCGGTAGGGCAACACGATAAGCTAGTGTCCCAACCCTGTCAAGAATCTCGAACGGCCCAATGAATCTCGGACTTAGCTTGCCTCTCTTCCCAAATCTCATAACACCCTTCATAGGTGCTATTTTTACGAAAACGTGATCTACTACGGAAAACTCGAGATTTCTTCTCCTCTTATTAGCATAACTCTTTTGACGACTCTGGGTGGTCTTCATCCTGTCTCGGATCTTGACCACCACATCTGCAGTCTGCTGAACAATCTCTGGACCAAGTTCTGATCTCTCACCGACTTCATCCCAATGAATCAGTGATCTCCACTTTCTTCCATATAATGCCTGGTAGGGAGTCATACCTATAGATGATTGGAAATTGTTGTTGTAGGTAAACTCCACTAGAGGTAGCTTCGATTCCCAATTCTCGTGGAAATCGATCACACAAGTTCACAGCAAGTATTCTAAGATCTGAGTCACTCTCTCAGACTGGCCATCTGTCTCCGGGTAGAATGAAGTACTGAATAGCAACTTCGTCTCCATGGCTGCATGTAAACTCTTCTAAAAAGACGATGTGAACCTCGGGTCCCTGTCGGACACAATAGAAACTGAGATCCCGTGCAATCGAACTATCTCCCTGATATAGAGCTCCGCACACTGCGTCATGGAGAAGGTCGTCTTCACTGGTAATAAGTGAGCCGACTTAGTAAGTCGATCCACTATAACCTAAATAGCATTGGATCCTCTGACTGATCTCGGCAAACCAACAACGAAGTCCATGGTGATATTCTCCCACTTCCACTCGGGGATAGGGAGCAGCTTAAGCATTCCTGCTATCCTCAGATGCTCTGCCTTCACCTGCTGACAAGTGAGGCATTCAGACACAAATCGGCGGATATCTCGCTTCATCCCTGGCCACCAATACAGAATCTGTAAATCCTTGTACATTTTGGTACCTCCAGGATGAATAGAATACGGAGATGCATGTGCCTCTGTCAGAATATCCTCTCTGATCGAATCAACACTAGGCACACACATTCTACCTCTGTATCTCACAATACCATCTGACATTGAGTAGAGTACACTGCCCTTGACCTCATCCTTCAGTCTCCATTTCTGTAACTACTCATCAGAAGACTGACCCTTACAGATTCGGTCTAGCAAAGAAAATTGTACTGTAAAATTAGACAGCTTAGGGGCTCTGCCCTTAGGATAAACCTCCAACCCAAAACTCTGAATCTCTGACTGAAGAGATCTCTGCACTGACAACTGTGTTACGACTGCAACTTTTCTGCTCAAGGCGTCTGACACAAGGTTAGCTTTCCCCGGATGGTAGCTAATCTCACAATCGTGGTCTTTTACCAACTCCAACCACCGTCTTTGTCTCATATTCAATTCTCTCTGCGTGAAGAAATACTTGAGACTCTTGTGATCATTGAATATCTTGCATTTCTCGCCATACAAGTAGTGTCTCCATATCTTCAACGCAAAGACAACAGTGGCTAACTCAAGATCATGAGTCAGATAATTTTTCTCATGCACTTTCAACTGTCTGGAGGCATAAGCCATAACCAGAACATGCTGCATTAAAACTGCGCCTAAACCGAGCTTAGATGCATCGGTGTATAATACAAAATTGCCTTGCCCTGTTGGCATAGCTAAAACTGGCGCTGTGATAAGAGCTTGCTTCAAAGTATCAAAGCTCTTCTGGCACTCATCACTCCAAATGAATTTAGCATTCTTCTTGGTCAATGAAGTGAGTGGCACTGCTATCGAAGAAAATCCCTGAATAAATTTCAGGTAGTAGCCTGCTAAGCCTAGGAAACTGCGGAACTCTGAAGCATTCTTCGGTTCAACCCATTCCTTAATTGCTGCTACCTTAGTTGGATCCACCTCGATACCACTGCTAGATATTATATGACCCAAAAACGCTACCTTCTCCAACCAGAATTCAAACTTACTGAATTTTTCAAACATCTTGCGACTCCGCAAAATCTTCAAAACTCTACCCAAATGCTGACGGTGCTCCTATTGGCTCTTCGAGTATATCAGAATTTCGTCAATATACACTATGACAAACTGATCTAGGTAGGGCTGGAATACTCGATTCACCAAGTCCATAAAAATTGCTGGAGCATTCGTCAGTCCGAATGGCATCACTAAGAACTCGTAATGCCCATACCTTGTCCTGAATGCTGTCTTATGAACATCTGCATCCTTTACCTTAAGCTGATGATACCCAGTTTGAAGATCTATCTTAGAGAACACTGTAGCTCCCTGCAGTTGATCAAACAAGTCCTCGATCTTTGGAAGTGGGTATTTATTCTTGATCGTTACCTTGTTTAATTCTCGATAATCGATACACAACCTCATGCTCCATCATTCTTCTTTACGAAGAGAACTGTTGCGCCCCATGGTGAGAAGCTAGGGCGGATGAATTGTTTGTCCAGGAGCTCCTGAATCTGCTGCTTGAGCTCTAACATCTGAGCTGGAGCTAAACGGTACGGTGCCTTCGAGATGGGCACGGTGCCTTGCATAAGATCAATAGCGAACTCCACTTCTCTCTTTGGTAGAAGGCCTGTGACATCATCTGGAAAGACATTAGGAAAATCTCTGACTACTGGTACCTAGGATAAGGACGGAGTGGGTACGTCAGGTGCAGAAACAATACTGGCTAAGAAAGCTTGACAACCCTTGTGAATAAGTCTCCGAGCCTGCATGCATGAGATCATGTGAGGGAAACTTCTCCATCTATCTGGTTCAAAGAGAAACTGCTCGAAGCCCAATGGTCTAACCAATACTGACCTTTTCTGAAAATCAATAAGGACTCTATTCTTCGTCAGCCAGTCCATTCTCAAGATAATATCAAATTCTGGCATCGGCAACACAATTAGATCGGCGTACACTAGGTGGCCCTGCAGTTCAAGATCGATGTCTCTGACCACGCTAGTAGCTGATAGCTCTTCCCCTGATGAGACTGTCACTGAATAACTCACGTCGAGCCCAATGGACTTGTTGTCTAGATGATTAGCGAATGTCTCCGAGATAAAGGAGTGAGTGTCCCCTGAGTCTATCAAGGCCTTTGTGGCGACTCTCTTAATGAAAATATTTCCTGAGAGACGTTAGCACAATACAAAAATTATTTCCCAAAATTTCTAATCTTAACCTCATGCGTAGTAGACAATTTCTACACAAAGTCACCAAACGTACTAACTTGCACACTAATGATCCCAAATCAAATTCAAGACATGCATGGAAAAATAATTCGATGCTTAATTAAATAAGTTTACCGGTCAATAATGTCGTGTCTGGGTTTGCCTCCTGAGCATGCATGGCGAACACTCTTCCCTGGGTCGGCTGCCTCCACTGTGGGCAATCGTTCAACATGTGGTCACTTTCTCCGCATTTGAAGCATTTGTCGGATCCATATAAACACTGTCTCGGATGCTGGTGGTTGCACTTCAGGCACACCGGGTACTCACCCGGCCTCTGAGGAGCCTTCTGCTGTGGAACAGGACCCTTGCATTTCGGCAGTCCCTGAAATGGCCTCTTCCCCTACTGACCCTGGAAGGGCCTCTTAAACTGGGGTCGCTGCTGTTGCTGCTGTTGAGGTGCCTGATAGGGCCTCTTGCCCTGCCTATCGACCTCAATGTCCCTCTGATCCTGCTCTGCCGCCAAAGCTCTTGATACGGCAACTGCATAAGTAGTCGGACCAGCAACTCGAACGTAACGGCGCAAGATCGGCCGCAACCCATCCATAAAATACCTTAGATTCTCCCAGGCATCATTTGCAATTAGGGGCACGAAGTGACACCCCCTCTCGAACTTCCTCACGAATTCAGCTACGCTACTGTATCCCTGTCGCAGCATCATAAACTCCCTAGTCAGTCTGGATCGTACTTCTTCAGTGAAATACTTGGAGTAAAAGACCTCCTTAAAGCCATCCCATGACAGAGTCTGCAGATTCACCGACATGGACACGCTCTCTCACCATAGCCTTGTGTCCCCTGTCAACAAAAGGTGGCACATCTAACTCTGTCTGCATCCTGCAATTCCATGAAATCGAAAATCACCTCGATAGACTTAATCCATCCTTCAGCTATCATCGGATCAGTAGTCCCCGAGAACTCCTTGGGATCCATCCTCCTAAACCTTTGATACATAGCCTCTAGTCTGGGCCTCGCCCCTGTATCCACTGCAGCCTGATCCCCCGCAAACTGTGTGAAGAACTGAGTCATTCCTGCAAGCATCTGAGCTTGCATATCTGGGGGTGGACGAGGGGGAGTGACCCTCTCCCAATCTTGGACTTCCCTATTCTCATCGCCTGTTTCATGCAGAATCCTACGTCTGGGAAGCATACTGTTCCAATATTTACCCAACACGTAAACCCAACATGCATGAACATAATACTAATATCATAAGGTGCACATAATTTTACTCAAACATTCACATGCTAAAATCGTGACTGGATACATATTACATGAAAGAATTTAAAACTTTAAAACTTACAGACTTGAGGTGTGACTTCGTGAGCTTCTCACAACTAGCAGTAGGCACAACCCTTTACAAGAACACCGCTTTGATATCAACTGTAACGTATTGTAATTTTGAACTAATTGAAATTTGCGGAAAAATTAAAATTTTCTTAAATACAAAATAAACTTTCAAATTTGCATTAAAATAACTTGCTTGTCTAAAAACATTTGCAATAAAAGAGATCACAAATAAAGTTTGCCTAAGAAAAACACTTGTTTAAACATCGTAAACCATAACGTGAAATAAGAGTATTAAAATCGTCATGCATAAAATCTTAAAACATGGGAGGTCTTCGGGTTTAGCCTCCTGCGCAGTCCAAGATGGCTCATTAGTCCCCACACCTCGTCTCCTCAAAGTCATCCTCACCTGCATCGATCAAGTCTAGTGAGTTTAAAGACTCAACATGTATAAACTGGAGATAGCAAGTACTACATAATAAAACCACATGCATCTTTAAAGTAGGGCTTACATACTTGAAGCTTGAAAGTAATAGCAAAAACATACTTGAAACATGTACGTAGTAGCATAAACGTAGACGTGCCATCATCATAAAATTTTTCTTAAACATACTTGCATCATACATACTTGAGCATATATAACATCATTTTGTGTAGAGATATATTTCAAAGCAAATGACCCATACATAAAAGTGCCTGATCAGACTAAACCACAGTACTGGGCTGGCAGGAAAAGTCCACTACCACATACATTAGATCCCCGTTCATGCTTTAATGGGTGGATTGGTCCTTGGTCATGCTTTACCGCTTTCCAATGCTGATCTAAACCCGGTCATGCTTTACCGGGGTGGAGAGGTCATCGATCACGTTCGCCGACTTCCAAACCCATTCATAATTTGGTCAAAAGACATTTAGCATACATCAAAAACTTAAAATTATTTTCTTTTGCACTTTGAACATACTTACTTGGCGTTGAGGATTTCGTTGGATCTCGCTTGGTGCCACTGCTGCACATACTAACATGAGTTTGAATACCTATCTTGCATAACTTAGACGTATAGTCATGCTCACACCCAAAAATGACAAATTTCCTTATGACGTTCTAAATCTCTCGGGACTTGACCTCATTTAATCATCATACTAAATCATAACATCAAACCTCAAAACAAACCCAAAAAAAATTTTTTTTTAAAAGGGACACGGACCCTGTGTAAGGGTCCGTGTCGAGGTCCGTGTAGGTACTGGAAATTCACATTTTGAAGGAAAAATTGAACGGACCATGTGCCAGGGTCCGGCTACGGGTCCGTGTAGGTGCTGGAAACACGAACTAACGGGAATAACTACACCTAAGGCTTATTCCTCCAAACTCGATCGTACGGACCATGAACCAATGCCTCTAGACCCATCCTAGGATGCTATGGCACTTAATAAAACTCCAACAAACACCTCAAAACAACTACGCATCAGAAACGATGCAACCCAATCCAACGAAGCCTGCAACAATAAAACTTCAAGAACGCATTTTCAAAAAAATGCAGTTTGAGCAGTCCCACGAAAACAATCATAACTAACTCATTTCTTATCCAAATATTTCGAATTTGCTGTCAAATCGAAGGTATCAAAAGGTTCTACGTTTTATATGTTGAAAGTATTTCCAGAAAATCGACCGAAAAGTCGCAGTATTTAAAATGACAGAAAATTTTGAGTTTTCAAATCTAAAATCGTTTCAAAACTGATCCAACAAATTTTTGCTCAAACTTTTTACAACATACATGGACTTTTACGCATAATAAACATTAAAACAAATACTATGACGAGATCGATGCATAAATGAAAAAATATACATGCCTTTAATCTTTAAAGTTACCGAAACGACGACACCGAAGCGGGAAGGATGCGAGGATTGGTCCAGGACGAACGTGGCACAATTTCTTGCAACAAAATCACGTAAAGTTGCTGGAAAAATTCGAAGGAGAGGGTGGCGGCTAGAGAGAATAACAAGAACCCTAGGTTTTTCTTAAAAAAATGAAATGAATAAGTGTGTGTGCAAGTGTGTGTAGAGGACGTGTGTGTGTATTAGGATTAGAAAAGTTGCTTAATTAAGGGTTAAAAATATTAATTAATAAGTTCACCCACACTAACTTTAACAAAAATCCTTAATTAAAATGAAATACACACTAATTTCATAAAATTCTCTAATTAAAAAAATAAATTACACAATTGCTAAACTTTAAAGGTTTTCAAAATCTTAAAATCACTAAATAAATAAATCAGGCTTTAAAAATGCTAAAAACTTAATAAATCATTTAAAATGCTACTTCCTTTACTTAAAATAAAAAAACCACATTTAAAATCGCCAAAATCGTCGCCAGCCTCTTTTCCTCGATCACGCATCGAATAATCGCTTGAAACATGAAACTCGAGAAACATTTTAACGTGCATCACATAAACATAAATAATTTAAAATAATGTAATTTCATAAATCATGCATCTCAAAAAAATCATTTTAAACTTGATTAAATAATTTAACAATTAAATAAATGGATGGGTGGGTTTTACGTGTACTGATTTTGAGTTCTACATGAAGTCTCCGAACATCCATAAACAAATTCGTGTCTATTTGTTTATTGCATTTACTTATCATTTTCATTGCTTTTAAAGATGCATTGTTGAAGCATTTTATGTGTTCTTCAAATACCAAAATATTGCGTACAAAGTGTTCGATAAAATGCTTTACAAAATATTTAATCGGTTTCTAAGAAAGATTATTTCGATTGTATTCCGCTTGGTTTGAACACCAAACTCGATTTAATTCATCAGTGTTCAATATTTTAAGAATCGAGCTACTGTAACTCAACTATTTTCCCCCAAACCGATCTTAACAATAACACTTGGCTTTCAAATCATGGTCAAACCATTCCTTGTAAGTCTGCAATTCCTCAGGAGCGCAGTCAGTCGGAGCCTCAAAAGGGGGCTACTCAGTAGTGTATATGCTATCTTTTCCGAATTCAAGACGATTTTTAGGTTCCTTAGCAAATTTAGGTAATTAGGTTCGGTTAACATATGTTTGTCGAGTATAGCAGATAACGGGTTGTGAATCGAAGACATTGTCAAATTTGTACTGAAAAGTAAAACAGATAAATGTGATTGACTATTTTAAAATATTTTGTAAGATATAAAGTATGGACTTTTACTTCATAAATATTTACTCCCACTGTTTTGACATCTTTCACTACCCTCTAGTGAAAACAGGAAACTCCTTTCCTCGGTAGGTACGTAAGGTCCAATTACCAAATTATGATCCCGAATAATATCAGCCAATCAAAATTCCAAAAATGTAGTTTCCAATTGCATCTCCATGCAACCCTTAACGTAAACTTTTGTCTCACGTTTGATTAGGACACAATAATATGGCGTCGTTCATCTTTACGTGTCAAGCCTTACCCATCGATGTTGAACCTTAATGGACGGTCGCCATGAGTTCCCTCAATAATATGAGCCGAAATCATAGGAGTTCCACGTACTTCACATCACAATATCAATGGAAGTCACAACTTTCCGGTGTCCAGGGCCCCCCCAATAATAAGATCCAAGCCCGAACACGGGTAGCGTTCATTATGCACCCATTGTCGATGGAAGACATGGAAATTATAAACACCTTTATAATTCTCCTTTTCGGGCTTGATATTAATTTTGAATCTCATTCAAAATAAGGGTTTTTTATTTTGAAAGGTCTCATCATTAATTTTATTTAAAAGCTCGCCATGTTTGATCGTATGTTTGCCGGATTCATGCAACTTTGTTATTATCATTATACTAACGCACATACTCATTATTTATAATATATCATGCATATATTATAAACAGTAAACTAAACAAGGATGATCAATCGCCTCAAAACTAATGGCCCGTGTGAGCTAAACACTATCCTAGGTCCAATCCTAGGGAAATGCATGTGATGCAAATGCAACTTTTACATAAGCCTCCAATATTTAAATATCTTCGATCTTCATAATCATCAAGGCCACCATCTTCCAATCTTGATCTTCCACTATACTAATATTTACAATTAAATATTCATGGCAAATAGGGATACATCTCATGGGGTAAGAACGGACCATAAACCAAGCCTACTTAAAAATTGATAATTATTACAATCATTCAACACAAAATATTCTAGCATACACCTAGCAAATTGGGCTTGGGCTTTTGATCATCCCTCATGCATAATATCACATATCATACACCATTAATTAATTATCACAATAATCAATTGATCTAATATTATATATCTTGATCCAATCACTAACCGCCACAATTATAAACTAAATCAACAAAGAATACAAACTCATTTGTCTACTTTCTAATTAATTTATTTATAACTGAATTTCTTGTAAATCACCATTTACTATAAATAATTAAAGTCCAATTTTAATTATTTATTTTATGAGAAAATATGTACAACTTTTGTAGATTTAAACTTAAGGACCCAAAAAATCATTTTTCACCAAAAACATTTTGATCCATTTAAATTTCACAAGATATGTTAGTCATCTAATGGCCCAACAACTTCAAGACCCATGACACTTTGATATTCTAAAACACTTTTGGAAACCCTAGTCGTAATCCCGTCGCCGGATTCCTGCCAACACAAAAATTTTTTTATTTTATTTGAAAAGAGGGGCTGTTCGGGCTGCCCTTACTGCCCGTTTCGAGCAGCCCCTCGGGCAATTTCGGGCAGCAAGTTACTGCCCAAAAATGCCCCAAACCGGCCTTGATTTTTCTTGCAAAAAATTATCTCATGTGGTTAGAAATCGACCTCAATATAATATCAAGTATATGCTACACAAAATAGTAACCATAGCTCATGATACCACTTGAAAGGTGATCGTTTAAGGTGCCCGCTTGCGCAACGGAAGTTTCAAAATTGTTTTTATAGCAAAAATCGAGCACCCTACCATAGTGTGTAGCAAATACAAAAAACACAATAATGACATTCATAGTGTGGTTAGAATATTTTACCTATCAATCACAAGGATTGATGTTTTGGCTCCAACTTAATTGTCAAACAACTAAGCTCTTGAATGAATGACAATCTACAAGCTTCTTCTTGCTCTTGGACTCATTCCTTCAAATTAGGTCCACCACCAACTATGCTAGAACCACCTTACACTTGCACTAGAAAATGTAAGACATTTTCATTGAGAAATTTTGCTATCAAATAATCAAAATGAAGAAGCAAAAATCTTAAGAAAAATGGGGAGAAAATTCGGCCAAGAAGCTTGGAGGAGAGAGGGAGAGTTTTTCTTGGCGCTTGAAAAAGTGATAAAGTGCATGAGCATGCCATGTATTGTTTAATGAAAAAGTTGCCTCCAACCCTTTACCTCCCTTGTATGCTTTCTACTTGGGCTTGTAACAACTACAAAGCCCTTGGACTTTTATTTAAATATCTCAAACCTATTTGAGACCATTTAAACATTACTTGATTTTACTCAAGCCCACTAGTTGAATAATTATTTCTTATTGGGCTCTACAAGACACATATTATTTAATTAATTCAACACTTGAATTAATTTATTTATTTGGACTCTACTAGGCCCACTAGTGTTTAATTAATTCAACACTTGAATTAATTTAATTTAGTCCATCATAATGTTTATGAAATTCACAATTTTCAAATACATTAATTATTTGTCTAACTTTTAATTTAGGAATACTTCCACAAATCAAAAGTTACATTCCCCTAATAGAAGTCGTACTTCTATTGTAACATCCTTATCCATTTCAAAAAAAATTAACTCTATAATGCGGAAGCTTTAAAATATAGACTTGGAGGAAAGTATGAGCTTTAAAAATTTTGGCAAAGTTTCCCCGTAAAAAGAATTTGCCACATGTCTCAAGCAAAATATTTCAAATAATGTCAATAAGACCACATTCCATATAACAATCAAAATACTTATATTAATAACCAAAAGTAGCAAATGACGTTATCAAAAACCATTACAAATCAAGTTTGCACTTCAAAATAACTTTTCCATTTTTAATACAAAATATACTTCATTATCATTTTATCCAAGATTGACACTAGTTCTTCTTCTTTTGTCTTGACACTCCGTTGTATCTATTCTTTGTTACCTGCATCTGCATCTCATGAACATAACTGAAATGAGTTATAAAAACTCAGCAAGTAGACCTTTAAATAACAAGTACATATATCATAGTGTAAAGAAGGAATCCATATCATTTCTTAACAACAATATGCCATCAGTCAATAAAATTCATAAATAACAATTATAAGATGATATCTATAGAACAATTCATTTCTTTTCATTTGTATGGCATTGATAGGTCATCCGTCGATAGTATACATGTACGTCTCAGTCAAAATCAGTCACAGTACATGTCATTATGCTGATCAACTTCCGTCAAGTGAGTTTAGAATTACCATAGGTAACACCACAATACCATATAACCATCAAACCATAAAAACATTCATTGAATATTTTATCAAACACGTGGTGTGCGTGCTAAAACCTTAGCTCCTTTACTTTGCCATTGGCATCAATTCCATTTCTTTTCAATATATAAATACATACAATATACATTATCAATGAATTAAAGGAGCTAAAATCAATAGAAACTTCATTTGTCATATACATAGCTCATGAGATGCATTCAAAGGAAAAGTCTACTTACAACCCAATACACAAGTGATTGCTAAGCTCTTGAGGGATTCCTACAATACAATAATAACAATAATACCATCAATCATTAAATTAACAACCTTACCTCAACATTTAAACCAAACAACCCAATATTCTCCTTTCAATCACTAACCCAAGGAAACAAGCTTTCTTGCCTTGCTCCTAAACTCTTGAGTAGAAGAACTTCTAATCTCCAAGCAAAGATTAAGGTTTCAACCAAAGATTAATTTCTTGGAAAAATTTGGATTGAAGAGAAATGACGAACCCTAGCTTCCAAACCGTGAGAGAAGAGAAGAAGAAGGGAGAAAAATGAGTAAAAAGGAATCCCCATTCGATTTTATACTTCCCAAACTTCAAAAAACGTTTTTTTAACTTGCTGGTGCTCGGGCGGTCACATATTACCGCCATAGCACCGACATCTTGGCCAAAACACCAAATTTTTAGAGCGAGGCGCGCTCGGGAGGTCAAATATTACCACTCGGGCGTTAATCTGCGCACAGCCACATCAAAGATTGCTCCGGAATGCCTCTTCCCCTCAGAATTAGGAAAGGTGGTAAACATGAAATTTGTAGCCCTATGTCTTGGCTTGCATCTCCAATTAGCCTCATGTTATTTGAAGGTTTGAGTAAAAAGTTATGCTCAATCTCCCAACATGTGTCAGTACAAAAATGACGATACGCACAACAACATTCGGGCCATTTTCGGCACGTCTTCCCTAATGATTTGAACAAAACTCAAAACATAAAAGTTATAGCCTTATATCTTATATTTCTAATATAAGTGGCCTCACATAATTTGGATCAAAATACAAAATATTATGCTAAAAATTACAAGTACTGCCACAGTTTCATACCGTTTCAGCACTTCCATTACCTATTTAACACAAATTCATCCTTCTATTCTACCCATCCATTATCTATTTCATTCTATAACATTTATTGCCATTCATATCATTATGTAAATCCATAAACCATCACCATAAAATACCGTAATTCATAATAAATGAAATGAACGATCGGTTATTACAATTCTCCTCCCCTTATAAAAATTTTGTCCCCGAAATTTACCTCACGACGTAAACAAGTCAGGATAACGTTGCTTCATCTCTTCCTCGGGTTCCCATGTTGCTTCTTCGATGACATGATTACTCCATAACACCTTCACGATCCCAATCTCTTTATTTCTAAGCACTTTAACCTTTCGATCCAATATTTATACCGGCCGCTCACGATAACTCAAATTTGGCATTAAGTCTAGTGGTTCGTGACGAAGCAAATGAGTTGGATTCGATACATATTTACGAAGCATTGAGACATGAAATATATTATGCACCCTATCCAAATCCGGAGGCAAAGCCACTCGATAACCTCTCTCGCCAATTCTGTCAAGAATCTTGAAAGGTCCAATAAAACGAGGACTCAACTTTCCCTTCTTTCCAAATCTCATAACTCCCTTGAGAGGAGCTATCTTAACAAACACATGATCACCTATCTCGAAAGTCAAAGGCCTTCTTCGAACGTATGCATAGCTTTTTTTTCGATACTGAGCCGTTTTCATTCTTTCTTGAATCAATGCTACAACATCAACCATTTGTTGAACCAACTCTGGTCCTAGCATCTTTCTTTCACCTACTTCATTCCAAAACAAAGGTGATCGACACCATCTCCCATACAAAGCTTCATAAGGTGCCATGCCAATCGAGGACTGATAGCTGTTATTATATGTGAATTCTACAAGAGGCAGCTTCAAATCCCAACTTCCTGGAAAATCAATAATACAGGCCCTTAACATGTCTTCAAGAATCTGAATAACTCGTTCTGAGTGTCCGTCACTCTGAGGATAATAAGCTGTGCTGAAGGCCAACTTTTTTCCCAAAGCTCTATGCACACTCTTCCAGAATTCAGATGTAAATCTTGGATCACGATCAGAAATGATTGATACTAGTATCCCATGAACTCTAACAATCTCTTGAACATAAGCCTCAACATATTGATTCATCGAATAAGTTGTCTTGACATGAAGAAAATGTGATGACTTGGTTAAACGATCAACAATGACCCAAATTGAATTATAACCTTTCTGCGCTCTTGGAAGTCCAACAACAAAATCCATTTTGATGTGTTCCCATTTCCATTGAGGTATCGGCAAAGACTGCAAAAAAACCTACAGGTTTTTGGTGCTCAAACTTAACCTGCTGACATGTTAGGCATTCAGAAATATACAACGCAATATCCTTCTTCATACCTGACCATTAAAAGAGTCGATGCAGATCTTGATACATCTTGGTACTACCTGGGTGTATCGAATATGGTGCGGTATGCGCCTCAATCAAAACATATCGTCGAATATTATCGCCGATAGGAACACAAATTCGACCTCTGAAGGTCATCAACCCATCACTGTTAAAACCAAACTCAGAATTTCCTTTTAGCTCAGTCTTAGATTTCATTTCCAGCAATTTCTTATCATTCTGTCGTCCATCTTTAATCCTGTCATTCACAGTAGGTCGAATCACCAAAGCTGAAAGTCAATCTATCGTACCTTTCTCGACCAAAGCTTTCTCATTCCTTTTTAAGTCTAACAATAAAGGTTTTCGAATCATAGAACTCAACACAACTCCTGACTTCCGACTCAAAGCGTCTGCAACTACATTCGCCTTCCCAGGGTGATAACTAATAGTGCAATCATAATCTTGAATAAGTTCCAACCATCTCCTCTGATGCATGTTCAATTCCTTCTGAGTAAATAGATATTTAAGGCTTTTATGATCTGAGAAAATCTCACACTTCACTCCATATAAATAATGTCGCCAGATCTTTAAAGCGAAAACCACAACTGCCAACTCAAGATCGTGAGTCGGATAATTCTTTTCATAATCCTTCAGCTGAAGGGAAGCATAAGCAATTAACTTACCACACTACATCAATACAGCACCAAGAAGCATCAGTGAACACTACAAAGTCTTCAACTCCTTCAGGAAGTGACAACACTGGAGCCGATGTCAATTTATCCTTCAACTCCTGAAAACTTTGTTGACACTCATTTGTTCATTCAAATTTAATTGTCTTTCTTGTCAATGTGGTTAATGGCAGGGCTATATTTGAGAAATCAGCGATGAAACGACGATAGTAACCTACTAAACAAAGAAAACTTCGTACCTCTGCAACTGTCGTAAGAATAAGCCATTTCCTCACTACTTCTATCTTTGTTGGATCCACGGTAATTCCATCTTTAGAAACAATATGGCCTAGGAAAGTCACTTGGTCCAACCAGAACTCGCACTTCTTTAACTTGGCATATAACTAGTTGTCCCTCAATTGCTGCAACACAGTTCTCAAATGTTCTCGATGAAGTTCTCGAGTCTTCGAATAAACCAGAATATCATCAATAAATACAATGACGAAACTGTCCAAATAAGGCTTGAAGACTCGATTCATAAGATCCATAAAAACTGACGGCGCATTCTTTAATCCAAAATACATTACCAGAAATTCATAATGACCATACCTAGTTCGAAAAGCAGTCTTAGGTATGTCATCTTCTTTCACTTTCAATTGGTGATATCCCGATCGCAGATCAATCTTGGAAAATACCATTGCCCCTTGCAATTGATCAAAAAGATCATCAATTCGTGGCAAAGGGTACCTGTTCTTAATTGTAACTTTGTTGATTTCTCTGTAGTCAATACACAAATGTAGTGACCCATCTTTCTTTTTCACAAACAATACTGGTGCCCCCCATAGTGAAGAACTCGGTCTAATAAAACCCTTATCTAATAGCTCTTGCAATTGGTTCTTTAATTCTTTCATTTCAGTCGGTGTCATTCGATAAGGGGCTTTAGAAATAGGAGCAGTGTAGAATCCAAAATCAGTACACGTATAACCCATGCATTTCTTTAATTGTTAAATCATTTATTTAATTTTAAAATGATTTTACTATTGCATGAGTTATGAAATGAAATTTTAAATTATTTATGTTTATGTGATGCTCGTTAAAGTATTTTCTCGAGTTTCATGTTTCAGGCGATTATTCGAGGCATGATCGAGTAATAGAGACCGGTGACGATTTTTGGCAAATTTAAAATATGGTATTTTATTTTAAGTTGAGTTTTGGGCATTTTAAATAAATTATTAAGTTTTAGCATTTTTAAAGCCTAATTTAATTATTAGGTGGATTTACTATTCTTTTTAAATTCTTAAAAGTTTCCACTTGTACATTGTTATTTTTAATCAAGAGATTTTATTAGAGATTAGTAGGGAGTTAAAAACTTAATTATTTTGTTAATGAGGTAATTAAGCAAAACTTTCCCTTAATTTCTAACTAAACTCACGCACTAACACATACACACATTCACGCCAACACACACATCTATACGTATAACACACACAAACAATTCTCTTTCTCTCTTCATTTAATTTTTAAAGAAAATATTAGGGTTCTTGGAGAGGGAGAGCAGCCGCCCCTATCCCCCTTCAATCTCCAGCAAGTTTTCGGTGATTTTTATTGCAAGAAAATCGCTCCACGGTCGTCCCGGATCAAGCCTCGCTCCGTTTCCGCTTCGGTATCGCCGTATCGTGAGTTTTAAATATCAAAAGGCACATATATTCTGTTTTTCCTACGTCGATCTTGTCATAGTATTAAATTAATGTGTTTTGTGTGAAAACATGTGAATGTTATGTAGTAGTTTGAGCAGAAAATTTATTTCATGTGTTTTGAAGAAATTCTTAGATCTAAAACCCGAATTCGCTGTCCTTTTTGAAAAATGCGATCTTTCGGTTGAGAATTTTGGAAAACGTTCAACATACAAAACGTAGAACTTTTTGATAACTTCGATTTGATATAAAATTCAAAATATGTGGATACAAATTGAGTGAGTTATGGTATTTTTTGTGGGACTGCTTAAATTGCATTTTCTGAAAATTATGTTGTTGATGTATCCTTGAAGTTATGAGTTGCAGGCTTTGTTGGGCATCGCCAGGCCGATACTACTGCGTTGAGTCATTATGTGGGAGGTGTTTAGGCACCATTTGATGTCTTGTTTCAAGTCGAGGACGGTTCGGAAAGTAATAGAAGTCGTAGGAAGAAATTGGTGTCAAAAATTCGGGTTATGTCGTTCTGTGTCGCTTGTTGAGTTTGGGGACAATTTTGATGATTTGCACAGTTTGGAGTTCACGCTTAGTGCCTTAGGGTGTGGCTCAAGGTGTCGGTTCATGGTTGGGAAGATCGAGTTAGGAGAAATAAGCCTTGAGTATATGAATTTTCGTTGGTGCACGCAAACAGTGTCTACACGGACCCGTACACGGACCCTGGCACGGGGTCTGTGCCTTAGTTTTATCCGAAGTGTCAAAAATCAGTTTCTACATAGACCCCTACACAGACCTAGGCATGGGGTCCGTGCCTTCCCTTTTCTTCACACACATTTTACAGTACCCACACGGACCCGTAGCCGGACCTGGGCACGGGGTCCGTGTACCTCCTGTTGTGAATAGTTTAGGCTTTCTCTTGAGATTTGTTTTTGGGTTCTATGCCATGGGTTAATACGATGATTAAACGAGGTCAAGTCCCGAGTAATCTAGAATGTCATAAGCTATTGAACTGATTCAGTGGTGAGTATGAATACCTACGTCTAAGTTAAGTATTTAAACTCATGTTAGCATGTGCAGCAGTGGCCCCAAGCGAGATCCAAAAAATTCCTCAACGCCAAGTAAGTATGTTTGACGTGCAAAAAAAATACTTTAAGTTTTTGAGGTATGCTAAATGTTTTGTGACCAAATTATGAACGGTTTTGGAAGTCGGACAATGTGCCCGGAGACCTCTCCAACTATGAACGGGTTTGGAAGTCGGTGAATGTGGCCGAGGACCTCTCCAACCCGATAAAGCATGACCGGGTTTAGATCAGGATTAAAAAGTGGTAAAGCATGACCAGGGACCCATCCACCCGTTAAATTATGAACGGGGATCTCATGTATGTGGCAGTGGATCTTCCCTGCCAGTCCAGTACTGTGGTTTAGTCTGATCAAGCAATTTTATGTATGGGTCACACGCTTTGATACATGCCTCTACGCAAAATTATGTTATGTATGCTCAAGTATGTAAGATGCAAGTATGTTTACGAAAGTTTTATGATCATGGCACGTCTACGTTACGCTATTATGTTCAAGTTCTAGGTACATTCATGTTGTCAAGTTCAAGTTCATGTTTCTAGTATGTACGTCATATTTTGAAGAGTCATGTGGTTTTATTATGTAGTACTTGCTACCTTCCAGTTTATACGTATTGAGTCTTTAGACTCACTAGACTTGATCAATGCAGGTGAGGATGACTATGAGGAGACGAGGGGTGGGGACCAAGGAGCAGGCTTGGACTGAGCAGGAGGCTAGACCTGATGACCGCCCATGTTTTATGTTTTTAAGTTTTTAAGCATTAAAGTTTTAATACTCTGATTTCAAGTTTAGTTTACGATATTCAAACACATATTTTTCTTTAGAAAAACTTTGATTGTGATCTTTATGTTGCAACTATTTTGCGGGAATATTTTAATGATTCCGCAAATTCAATGTTTGTTTCTTGTTTTAAAGAAAATTTTTAATTTTCCGCAAATTTTCAAGTAGTTTAAAAGTACGGTATGTTACATGCAGTACCAGGTACAACATCAATGACAAACTTGACTTCTCTATCGGGTGGCAACCACGGCACATCATCGGCAAAGATATCCGAATATTCTCGAACAATTTCAAAATCATTCACATCCACATTATATTCCTTACATCCGTGACTGACTCCAGAAATCCCTGACACCCCTTAACCAACATCTTATTCACCTTCAAGCAAGAAATAAAAGAAGTGTCAAGCGAAGTACCTGAACGCTTGAAGACCCTGATGTCACCTTCTTCTTTCGGAAATCGCACCGTCTTTTCAACACAATCTATTACTGCATGATACGATGATAGCAAATCCATACCCAAAATCACATCAAACTCTATCATAGGAATCATAATCAAATCAGCAAATAATGTTTCCTCGTTCACTTGAATTGGACAAGCTCTAACCACACTTGTTGGACAAATCACATCACCCGAAGGAAGCATAATATTATACTGGAGATGTTCACATATAGGTGCAATACCCAACGATCTCATGAAAATTTCAGATATAAAGGAATACGTAGCTCCAGTATCAATTAAAGTAAGAGCTACGTTGCCTGAAATTATAATATTACCTGATATAACCGACGTATCAGGATTAACACCCTCTTTTGTCAAAGAGAAAATGCGTCCTTGGACTCGTCCTCGTCCTGAAGATTGGGTGCAATTGATGGCAATGTGACCTGCACATCCACATCTATAACATTTGTTGGTCCCTACAAAGCATTCACCCTTGTGCGGCTTGCTGCATTTGGGACATAAAGGCCTATTCGTCTCAGACTGAACCACAGGAGCTTTACCTCGATGTTCTTCTTTTCCTTTTCCTTTATATCCCCCTTTCCAACTTTGATTCGAAGCTTGGCTCTTTTGATTAAATCTTTGTCTTCTCAATTGCCTTTCCTTCTCAATCTCTTTCTCGTCCTGTTCTGCTAAAAGAGCTTTCTCCACGATCTCTTTGTACGTTGCAGCTTTAGACATTCTGACATCCCTTCTGATCTCGGCTCTCAAGCCTCTCATGAAGTGTTCCCCTCGATCTTTGTCATTCGAAGCAATAAAAGGAACGAACAGACATTCTTCTTCGAACTTTAATATATAATCATTCACATTCAAGTTGCCCTGCTTTAGTTCCAAGGACTCCTTCACTTTCTATGTCTTGACATCCGTGGAGAAATATTTGTCATAAAATAGCTCTTTGAACTCATTCCATTGGAGGGTTTGAACATTAACAGTTACCTTCGTCGCCTCCCAACAAATGCGTGCAGTCATGGTCAGAAGAAACACTGCACAACTAACTCAATCATTATCTTCAAAGTGCAGGTAGTCAAAGATTTCTTCAATAGCTTTAACCCATTCCATAACTGCAAGAGGATCCACACTTCCCACGAACTCGGGTGGATTCATTCTTTTAAATCTGTCATAAGCTCCTTCTGAACTGGGCTCCTGTCTCACAAGGCCTCTACTAACATATTCGTGTCATTGGAAATACGATCTTCGGGCTCCCTCTGGGGCCTTCTCCCCCACGATATCTCCAATCGTATTCGTATAAATGGAAACACGATCGTCGTGCTCCCACTGGGACCATAACCCTCACGATATCTCCAACATATTTAGTCACAAGCCCTTCACGTCCTTCAACATGTTGTATTTCCATCACTTATGAAAAACATGCATAATAATATTGTTTTTCTTTTAAACCAAGCATGCAACATATCTTTTAAATGCCAATGTTAAATCATAAAAATCCATAAACATTTAAAATAAACGTTTTAACTTATAAAAATCATAAAAAGACATAAACATTTTAAAATAAACATTTTAACATCATAAATGTTTAAAATAAACATTTAAATCATAAACGTTTAAAATAAATATTTTAACATAAAAATCCATAAACATAAAAATTCCATAAACATTTAAAATTGACATATTAACATATAAAAATTTATAAACATTCATAATCATTGAAAATAATCATATTAGCATACAAAACAGCTTTCAGAGCACTGCCATGACGTTTACTAATTTTTAAGTGTAAAAAGATCATTTTACCCCTCGACGTATAATTTTACGTTTTTGACTTTTTCTTAATTTCTTTGTCTCTAACATGTCCTAAATAATTATTTAAGCCTACATGAAGTTTCTCATATTTTTATTTAGCTTAATCGATGACTTTTAAATTAATCTTTAAACATAACGTATTAACGTGTTTTAATCTCGAATTAAACCAAAACTTAATATAAAATTCTCAAATTTAAAACTTAGACTTTTAATAATTATTTGAGCTTAAATATAATTTTTCATAATTTTACTAAGCTTAAATCTAGTTGTTTCAATTAATTCTTTAATTAACATTTCGTGAGTCGATTAAATCCCGGATAAATTCAAAACTCGTTATTTTGATCCCAAATTTTAGACATAATATTTTTGTTATTTATTCTACCCTTCCAAGTCATGAGCCACCCCCGTGGACCCATGGATTCAATTTTAGTTCTTAAATTTTCGTTTTTGACCCTTTAACAAACCTACCGAGCCATCTCCCAATTTACTCGAGCCACGCCCCAGCCACCTCGAGCCAAAACCTAGCCAACCCACCTAGGGACACAACTGACCAAGCCCAGCCCTGGGCCGACCAAAACACTTCTGGAACTTGACCCAAAAATCTACTTGTGTGCGTGTGTTAGTATCCTTGGTGTATTAGGTTCCCTAGTCAACTAGGACACCTCCAAGCCTTAACCACTTGACCCCTCATGAACCTAACCCTCCCTGGACCACGCCCAGACCAAGCCCAGACCAACCCAAGCCCTTGAACTCGCTCTCGAACCACTTCCCATGACAACAACTTCTCACGCAGCACATGCTTCCCTCACGTTTTCTAGTTTTCTCTCGAGCCAGCAGCCAGCCCACCACTCCAGCCCCTAGCCGAGACCTTACCCATCTTCCTTAGACTCTATAGGACCCTCCTGGCTCGCCCCCAGGCCAGCTGTGAGCCCTTTTTTAACAGCAACTCTGGAAACCTTTTCTCTCGCGCGAGTTGCACATCAAGTGCACTTCCATGTTTTTTGCTGCTAGGGCCCCAACCACCAAACCACCTCTTGAACCAGCCACCCAAGCACTCTCCTAGGACCCTAAGGACCTAGCCTAGCCCAGCCCCAAGCCCCAAGGCCGAGCCCCTTCTTCCCTGCAACAGCTGCCAACCTGCACAGCCTCTTGAAGCTCTCGAGCTAGGACTCCCCTGGCCATCCTGCTAGGACCCCTTCTCAGACCCCTCACGAGACTCTAGCCCAGTCATGGTCCAACCGAACCAAGCTAAGCCACCATGTCAAGGTAAACGAGCCCTATGATCAAAGACGTTACGATTTCGGTCCCGACTTGTTTTCTATTGTCGTTTGCGGCGTGTTGTGTAGTTCTAGGACTCCTTAAACTCGTGTAAAACATTCCTATAATATATCCTAATCATGGCAGCCCCTTATGCACATAAAAATCATGTTTTTGGACACAATCAAGCTTTAAAAAAATTCATGAAGATGCATGAACGAAAATATTCAAAGGTGCACTTGTTTTTCATTCAAAACTCAATTAAATAAATACTATGGTGTGATAGATATTTTAAGAAAAGAATATGACGTGCCTTTGTGTGATTTACGCACGAATAAATGTTGACTATTGCGAAGAACGGCGACAAGACCCTAGGCCAAAAATTCCTTGAAGCTTCGACTCTTCCCTCGTAAAATTGATGTGTGTGTGTCGTGTATATGGAAGGAGTTTTGGGGAGAAATTCTAAAAGTTGGGCGTTTAACTTTTAGTTAATGGGGAGGGTTTTGAGAATTTTATACTTAATTAATCTTTAATTAAACTTAGACTCATTAAGCATACAAATTAGGCCCATTAGTGCTTAATTAGAATTTAATTAAAATATTAAAATAGTTTTGCTTAAATAAGTTTGTGAATTTATTAGCCGTGTTGTCAAAACATTCGTATTTTTGTTGAAAATCCAACACCGATAAAAATTACGTCCAGGCGTATAAAATCACCTCAAAACCCTTTATTTTAAAAACAATAAAAAAAGCATCACCCATATTTTAAATAATTAAAAATAATTATTTAATAAAAATATTTTCTATTTTTTCAGCCATCGGTCTCCGTTCCTCGATCGCAACTCGAATATCCTTTAAAAATACATTTTAATTCAACCATGTAGAAAAATATATTTTAAACATACAAATATGCACAACATAATTAATTCATGAAATTCAAACATTTAATTAAAATACAAGAGAATTTTATAATTGCATGCATGTGGTTCGCGTGGACCTTTAAATTTTCGGGGCGTTACACTCATCTTCCCACAATCTCCCGTCTGATGTGGAATTTTCTCAGTACATGTTTGGATCGCTGATAAGACCATGTTTCCTTTGCTTGTGCAATGGCACCAGTGTTGTCGCAGTATAACGGGACTGGATCAACTCCATTAGGAATAACGCCCAACTCTTGGACAAAACTCCTCATCCAAACTGCCTCTTTGGCTGCAGCAGATGCAGCGATGTATTCGGCTTCAGTGGTGGAATCCGCAACGGACTCTTGCTTGGAACTTTTCCAAGAGACAGCCGCACCATTAAGCATGAATACAAAACCAGAGATCGATTTCGAATCATCTACATCACATTGGAATCTAGAATCAGTGTAGTCTTCCAATTTCAATTCTCCACCCCTATAGACCATGAAAAAATTCTTAGTCCTTCTCAAGTAGTTAAGAATATCTTTCACGGCCTTCCAATGCATTGGACCAGGGTTCGCCTGATATTTTCTTGTAACACTCAGGGCGTAAGCAACATCGAGACGTGTCGATATCATACCATACATGATACTACCAATGGCTGACGCATATGGAATACGTGTCATCATCTCTATCTCTTCATTAGTTTTGGGACACATAGCTTTAGATAGAGTAATACCTTGACACATTGGTAAGTATCCTCTCTTGGACTCTTCCATAGAGAATCACTTTATAATGGTATTGATATAAGTGGCTTGGGTGAGCCCCAACATCCTTTTTAGATCTATCTCTATAGATTTGTATTCCCAATACATAGGATGCTTCACCCATGTCTTTCATGGAGAATTTACTTGCTAACCATACTTTAGTTGATTGCATTAATCCTACATCATTCCCAATAAGTAGGATGTCATCAACAGAAAGTATAAGGAATGTCACTGCACTCCCACTAACTTTCTTATACACACATGGTTCCTCAAGATTCTTAGCAAGACCAAACTCTTTAATAGTGCTATCAAATCTGAGGTTCCAACTCCTTGACGCCTGATTGAGACCATATATAGATCTCTGATGTTTGCATACCTTATGCTCACTTCTTACTGATGTGTATCCCTGAGGTTGAGACATATAAATCTCTTCTTTGATGTCTCCATTGAGGAATGCAGTCTTTACATCCATTTGCCATATCTCATAGTCATACCATGCTGCTATGGCTAATATTATTCTAATGGACTTAAACATAGCTACTGGTGAAAAATTTTCCTCATATTCAATTCCTTGCCGTTGAGTATAACCTTTTGCAACCAGTCTTGCTTTGAAGGTCACTACCTTCTCATCCGCCCCAAGCTTTCTTTTGTAGATCCATTTGCATCCTATGGGAAAGATTCTCTCAGGTGGATCCACTAACGTCCAGACTTGGTTTGAATACATAGAGTCAATTTCTGACTGCATGGCTTCAAGCCATTTGGTTGAATCAGTATCAGATATTGTTTCTTTGAAATTCATTGGATCACATCCAGCACAAGACTCATCATGGCCTTGTACATGAAGATGCGTATATCTTACAGGTGGTCTAATAACCATATCAGACCTTCTAGGAGCTTGTACTTCAATTACTGGTTGTTGGGGATTAGGTTCAACTACTATAGTTGAGGGAGTATCTTGAATTTCTTCAAGTTCTATCATTTTTTTCTATATAATAGAAATTCCTTTTCCAAAAAGGTTGCATTTCTTGAAACAAACACTTTAGCTTCATTGGGATGATAGAAATAATATCCAACAGAATTCTTTGGATATCCTACAATGTAGCACAAAGTGGATCTTCTATCAAATTTGCTTCCCACTGTCTGCTTCACGTAAGCCGGACATCCCCATATTCTCGTGTAAGAATATTTGGGAGTTTTTCCCATCTATATCTCATATGGTGTTTTATCAACTGCTTTGGTATGGACATTATTCAACAACATTACCGCAGTTCTGATAAACATAAAAATTGTACATTAATTAAATGTTTTATAATATAATTATATAGTTTTTGTTTTATTAAATGTTTAAATATTATATGTTTTATAATAAATTGTATAAAATATAAGTTGTTGTGTAATTACAAGTTTTTACTATTTTTTACAGGTTTGATATAACAAGAATAAACTTGGCGTTGCAAATGGGATTAAGATGATTCTTGGACCTGTAGAAAGTTGATTATAATATCTACAATATTGTTGACAAGCATGAGATAAAAATCCTCTCACAATTGGGATCAAATTAAGCAACAAATAAAGTTACCAAATGAGTGGCAGTTTTACCATGCTCTAGTATTTTGACCATATCTCTCAAATTACTTGGTCAAATGGTTTGAAAAAATACCACAACTAGACAACTCAATTATCCACATGTTTCTTTTTATGTAAAGAAGCAAATTCGGAGAAGATGATTTTCAAAAGTGATGTGTAATATAATATAATATCTTGGAACACCAATGAAGACTTATGTGTAAAAAAATAATATTTTATTTGTGGTTGTCTACCCAAATTTGGCTATAAATAGGGGTGCATTGTAATGTATTGAGATATCCCTCATTCTATGAACAAACCTTTGAGTTCATAATATTTCTCTCTATATTTTTCCTTTATTTCTTCATTTAAATACAATTAGCATGTTAATTTCATATTCAAAGTTTTACACTTTGAATAATGAATAGCTAACTTCCTAAAGTTGAGATGATAAGGTGAAACTCTTGGCATGATAATAAGGTTATTAAAAGGTAATAATCTATGTTTTATATTATTTAATCATTATTTATTGTTTATGTTATATTTATTTCTTTAAGCATTTTTATACCCTACTTATAAGTGGGAGTTTTGATTTATTGTTGCTATATGTTACACTAAATTCTTGGTACCATTTAAATGTTTGTTTGGTTTTACCAACCATTTAAAGTGGATGCCTTGATTTATTATATATCAATATATCATATTATTAATTTCTTGGTACCATTTAAATGTTAGTTTGGTTTTACCAACCATTTAAAGTGGGAACCTTGATTTAGTGTTTACAAATATATATA
Organism: Primulina huaijiensis; assembly: GCF_012295235.1. Lineage (NCBI taxonomy): Eukaryota > Viridiplantae > Streptophyta > Magnoliopsida > Lamiales > Gesneriaceae > Primulina > Primulina huaijiensis. The sequence continues at coordinate 9,932,748 of NC_133306.1, forward strand.
GCACAATAAATACTTGACAACATTTATAAGTTTTGATATATATTTTATACTTATAAGAAAATAGTATATAACATAATATAAATATGATTATTTAATATATTGGAACCATTTTATTAAGTGGATTTCAATAATGTTCATTAATGTTAACTTTATTAAAATATCAAGAGTGGATCCTCTAATCTCAACTACTTAAATTAAAATTTGAACAATTAAAAATTACCAATTAAAGATTCAAACAATTAAAAGAAAAACAAAAACAAAAACAAAAACAAAAAGACATTGTAGTGGACTTGTAATTACCGTAGCTTCCCTGTGGATACGATATCGGACTCACCGAATTATACTACTTGCGGACAACCTGCTATTGGGAGTGCAACAATCAAAGTCACAACAAGTTTTTGGCGCCGTTGCCGGGGAAGTATAATTTAATTTCAAGTCTATTTAATTTTCTTTCTTTGAATTTTTTATTGTTTTTGTGTGTTTTTCTTCTTTTTCTTTTGCATTTGCATGAGCATTATTTGGTCACGTACACTTAGTGGTCGACTCATTCGAAATAACCCTTTATTTTTACAAAACATGGCGGAAGAACCCATCCAAGAAAATGAAGATGAAATTCAATCTCAACATGATCATGATAGACGAAGAACACTTAGAGATCACATGAATCCTACACGTACTAGTGCACCTTCATGTCTAGTTTTTCCCCCCGATGCATCTCATTTCAATTTTAAGCCTGGTATTATCCAACTTTTACCCAATTTTCATGGCTTAGATTCTGAAAATCCATACATGCATTTACGAGAATTTGAAGAAGTGTGCAACACATATAATGATCTAAATTGTAGCATGAACACCATTCGACTTAAGCTTTTTCCTTTTTCTTTAAAAGATAAAGCTAAAACTTGGCTACAAAATCTTAGATCGGGATCCATTCGAACTTGGGATGAATTGCAACAACAATTTTTGAAAAAGTTTTTTCCATCTCATAGAACAAATTCTTTCAAAAGGCAAATCATCACTTTCACTCAAAAACAAGGAGAAACTTTTTATCAGTGTTGGGATAGATATAAAGAATTGCTTAATCTTTGTCCACATCATGGTTTTGAAATTTGGAGAGTTGTTTCTCAATTTTATGAAGGCTTAACACCTAAAGATAGGCAAATGGTTGAATTTATGTGTAATGGAACATTTGAAGATAAAGATCCAAATGAGGCAATTGAGTATCTCGATTCATTAGCTGAAAATGCTCAAAATTGGGACACTATAGGTACAATCGAACCATCAAACAAGATTCAATCTCCTACATCTGGTGGAGGTATGTACACTCTCAAAGATGAACATGATCTTCAAGCTAGATTTACCTCTTTGGCAAGAAAAGTTGAGGCACTTGAATTGAAAAAGAATGGTCAATTAAAATCTGTTCAAGAAATTGCATGTCACATCTGTGATACAAGTGATCATTCTACAAAAGATTGTCCCACTTTGCCTTCTTTTAAAGAATGTCTCCATGAACAAGCCAATGTTTTAAACAATCTCAAAAGGCCAAATTTTGAACCATTTTCTCAAAGTTACAATCCAGGTTGGCGAAATCATCCAAATTTTAGTTGGAGGAATGATAATGCTGCACAATTTTCACAACCACATTTCCAAAATCAACAAAATTTTCAAAATTATGCACCTTATGTTCCTCCACCTAAAAGGAATTTGGAAGATATATTGAATTCTTTCATTGCAAAGCAAGAGTCTATCAATACTCAAACTGCTCAAACCATGACAGATTTGAAAGATACTCTTGCTAAATTTGCATCTGCACTTAATGTTCATGAAAAAGGTAAATTTCCTTCACAACCTCTGCCTAATCCCAAGGATCATCATTCACAAACTGGAACTTCTGGAACTCAACCGATGGATCAGGTAAAATCTGTTATTACCCTTCGAAGTGGTAAGGTTGTGGAAAAATCCATTCTTGAACCTTGTGAAGATGATGATAAATCAACTCCAAAGGGTAAGGAAGTGGAACCCATAACTTGCGAAGAGGAGGTTCAACAGACAGTGTCACCACCATTCCCTCATGCATTGAAAAATACAAAAAAATCAAATTTGAATTCTGATATATATGATATTTTTAAACAAGTAAAAGTTAATATTCCTTTATTAGATGCAATAAAACAGGTACCATCATATGCCAAATTTTTGAAAGACTTGTGCACTGTGAAAAGAAAATTGAATGTGAAAAAGAAAGCATTTTTAGCCGAACAAGTAAGTGCAATCATTCAAAATAATAATGCTTTGAAATACAAAGACCCTGGTTGTCCTACTATTTCTTGTATTATTGGAGAACGAAAGATTAAAAAAGCCTTGCTTGACCTTGGAGCTAGTGTGAATTTACTTCCATATTCAGTTTATCAAGAACTCAATCTAGGCGAGTTAAAACCTACTTCGGTAACACTTTTACTTGCTGATAGATCTGTTAAAGTGCCAAGAGGTATGGTAGAAGACGTGTTGGTCCAAGTTGATAACTTTGTATATCCTGTCGATTTCATAGTTTTAGATACACAACCTATCGAAGCTTGTAATGCAATTCCTGTAATTTTAGGTCGTCCATTTTTAGCAACTTCTAATGCTCTTATAAATTGCAGGAATGGAATAATGAAGTTGTCATTTGGTAACATGACCTTGGAGCTTAATGTGTTTAATCTTTGTAAGCAACCACATGACAAAGGAGATGAAAGTGAAGATGAAAATCTTATTGAAACTCTTGTGGAAGAAAACATTCAAGAAGGGAGTACTCGTGATCAATTAGATATTTGTTCAATTGAAACTGTTAAAGAAAATATTGAAATTGATCTTGATGATTTTATCAGGTATCACTCGTTACCAGGATCAGAGAAAGAATTTGATGCAAAATATGAGAACAAAGACGAACCACCCATATTGGAGTTAAAACCCTTGCCAGAAGAATTGAAGTATGCATTTCTTGGAGAAGATGAAACATATCCGGTGGTAATTTCTTCCAAACTAGCAAGTGATGAAGAAGGTAAATTAGTTGATATGCTTAAAAGACATAAAAATGCAATTGGTTGGACACTAAAAGATCTCAAGGGCATTAATCCACTAATTTGCACTCACAAAATTCACTTAGAAGAAAATGCAAAAACATCTCAACAACCACAAAGGAGATTAAATCCACACATGAAAGATGTTGTGAAAACTGAAGTTCTCAAACTACTTGATGTTGGGATTATCTACCCTATTTCTGATAGTAAGTGGGTAAGCCCAACACAAGTAGTTCCGAAAAAATCTGGCATCACAGTGATAAAAAATGAAAAAGGTGAATTGTTAACAAGTCGAGTCCCATCTAGTTGGCGGATGTGTATTGATTATAGAAAATTAAATGACGCCACTAGAAAAGATCATTTTCCATTACCATTTTTGGATCAAATTTTAGAAAGAGTAGCAGGTCATCCATACTACTGTTTTCTTGATGGATATTCAGGTTATTATCAAATTCCCATTGCACTCGAAGATCAAGATAAAACTACATTCACATGTCCTTTTGGAACATTTGCATTTAGAAGGATGCCATTTGGATTATGCAATGCCCCAGCAACATTTCAAAGATGTATGCTAAGCATTTTTTGCGACATGGTTGAAAATTGTTTGGAAATTTTCATGGATGATTTAACTGTCTTTGGGAATACATTTGATAATTGTCTTGAAAATTTGGAAAAAGTTTTAAAAAGATGCGAGGAAAAAGGTCTTATTTTAAATTGGAAAAAATGTCATTACATGATTACTTCTGGAATTGTTTTGGGACATGTCGTGTCATCTCATGGAATTGAAGTTGATAAAGCAAAAGTTGATGTCATTGCCAATTTACCCCCTCCAAAAACCATTAAAGAAATTCGCTCATTTTTGGGACATTCTGGATTTTATAGGAGGTTTATAAAGGACTTTAGTTTAATCTCTAAACCCATTTGTAACCTCTTAACAAAAGACAGTGCATTTGAGTGGACTCAAGAATGTCAAAATGCTTTTGATAAAATCATTCGACATTTAACATCAGCTCCTATCATGCAACCTCCTGATTGATCTTTACCCTTTGAAATCATGTGCGATGCGAGAGATTATGCAGTCGGTGCAGTATTGGGTCAAAGAAGCATCGGTAAGCCTTATGTGATATATTATGCAAGTAGAACTTTAAACAATGCTCAAATGAATTACTCCACAAATGAAAAAGAACTACTTGCTGTAATATTTTCATTAGATAAATTTAGGTCTTATTTGATTGGATCAACAACTATCGTGTTTACTGCTTATTCTGCTATTAGATATTTGTTGACCAAACAGGATGCAAAGCCACGACTGATACGATGGATTTTGTTGCTCCAAGAATTTGACATTGTGATCAAAGATAAAAAAGGAACCGAAAATGTCGTAGCCGATCATTTATCGAGACTAGTAACAGGATCATCTTTTGAAATGACACAAATTAACGATAATTTTCCTGATGAACATATATTTTCAGTTACAACTACACCTTGGTTTGCTAACATAATAAATTTTCTTGTGAGAGGAAAAATGCCACCGCAATAGAGTTCTCAAGATAAAAGAAAATTTTTGAATGAGGTAAAAAACTTTTATTGGGATGATCCGTATCTGTTCAAGTATTGTCCGGATCAAATTTTTCGACGTTGCATACCCAACAATGAGGTAAGTAGTGTCATTAAATTTTGTCATTCATAAGCATGCGGAGGAAATTTTTCTTCAAAGAAAACAGCTGCAAAAATTTTGCAGTGTGGATTTTATTGGCCCACTTTGTTTAAAGACACGCACGAAATCTGCAAGATCTGTGAAAATTGTCAAAAATTGAGTGCGATTTCAAAAAGAAACATGATGCCTTTGAATCCTATTATTGAAATTGAAATCTTTGATTGTTGGGGAATAGATTTTATGAGACCGTTTCCACCGTCGTTTGGATACTTGTATATTTTAGTTGCAGTTGATTATGTTTCCAAATGGATAGAGGCAATTCCATGTCGAACAAATGATCATAAAATCGTCATCAAATTTTTAAAAGAAAATATTTTTAGTAGATTTGGAATTCCTCGAGCCATGATAAGTGATGGGGGAACTCACTTTGTTAATAAACCATTTGCTTCATTAATGAAAAAATATGGTATTACTCACAAAGTAACTACTCCTTATCATCCTCAAACAAATGGACAAGTTGAATTAGCTAATAGGGAGATAAAGCAAATTTTGGAAAAAACTGTTAACTCAAATAGAAAAGATTGGTCTCTGCGACTTAATGATGCACTTTGGGCATATCGAACAGCTTTTAAAACATCATTGAATATGTCTCCCTATAGGTTGGTTTACGGAAAACATTGTCATTTGCCTGTGGAATTGGAACATAAAGCTTATTGGGCGATCAAAACTTTAAATTCAAGCATGGATGATGCCAACAAATTGCGTAAATTGCAACTTAATGAACTTGATGAACTCAGAAATGACGCGTATGAGAATTCAAGGATTTATAAAGCAAAAATCAAATCATTTCATGATAAAACAATTCTTAGAAAATCTTTTGAGATTGATAAAAAAGTTTTGCTTTATAATTCTCGACTTCACATATTCCCAAGAAAATTACGATCAAGATGGACAGGCCCATATGTTGTAAAGCATGTGTATACTTATGGAGTTGTAGATATTGAAAATCCTAAAAATGGTGATGTTTTTAAAGTAAATGGACAAAAGCTTAAACCATTTTTAGAAAATGAATTTTTTCAAGAAGAGTTTATTTCCCTTACCGATCCTTGATTTTTTTGTGTTGCATTTAATTTTGTTTGTTTTTATTTCAGGTTTCCTTAATCTTTTTTATTTTCCCGGTTAAATGGCGGATAACGGTACTTCGTGACTCTCATAGTCGGTTTCACCAGTTTCCCATAATTGCTGATACAAAAATAAAAAAAAAATCATTTCTTTTCTTTTCAAAATGGATGAAATTCTCTCAAAAATTTGTAAATATTTTCCCTCTGTTTCTGAAAATATTCTAAGAAAAATTTATGCAGGAAGGTGTGAAAGATTGAGATCGCTAATGCAAAAAGGAATTCCAGAAGATATTCGTCTTGTAATAGAAGCTAAGGTCCGACTAGGAGGAGAAGTTCCACAATCATTGCTCATTCGGTATTTGCCTGGATTAGGAAAAAGCACTTATGCGAAAAAACGAAGGGCCAACAGTTTAGGGGTTTGTCATAAGTGTGCAAGATGGACTTGTGACAAACGATGCAGGTCTTTGGGATGTGTTTCCAATAACAGAGAAGATAAAATTGGTTTCATTAAGAATGGGCTGAGTAAGGAGTCTTTAGATAACATCTTATTGACTCTTGAGACGCATTCTAGTGGACATGTGCATATTGAACTTCTCTGTTTATGGAAACAATTCCAAGATGAGCATCATAGTCTTGAGAATTCGACTAAAAAAGACAATGTTTGCCAATTTATAAGAAAATTGGATGGAAAGCATATCCTCGACTCATAGAAGGCGTTGAAGCCGTTTCTGGACGTAAAACCAGAGGAAAATTGTGAGCCACAATCACACTACTGTTTACATGCATGTGTGTCACTATTGTTTTTACTATTTATTCTGTTTACAACTGTGACCCATAGTTTTGTCCTGATGACATATTATCCCTATAAAATCTCTCATCTTTCTCTCTATTTTCGCAGAAAAAAAAGAAGAAAGTAAAAAAAACATGGCTGGAACCTCTGCACAATCATTGAAACATGTCATTATTGTGAACCTCTGTTTCAACATCTGCTCATCTTGGAGGTAGTCAGGTTTTGGGTATTATTCCTACAGATTTAGCTGAAGGAAATATTACAGGTGTTACGATTGGGGAGGAATTAAAAGTTTTTTCGATGTATAAAAGAATCACTCAAATGATTGAAAATTCTGATGCTTTTATCGCACTACCAGGTGGTTTTGGTACATTAGAAGAAATTTTTCACCCTGTTTCTTTGGCACAACTTAATATCCATAATAAACCTGTGGGCTTGTTGAATATCAATAATTATTATGACAGTTTGTTGACATTTCTTGATAAAGCTGTGGAACAGAATTTCATTTCAGAAAATTCACGACGGATGCTCATCTGTGCTTCGACTGCCGACCAATTAATTGATGATTTGGAAGCTTTTGTTTATAAGCCTGATCCGATGATAACAAAGATCAATTGGTCGCAATCAAGCAATAAGAAAAGGAAGTTGGATCATTGATTCAAAAGTCGTGGATTGGTTTGCGTTTGTTTCAGTTTGTTATCTTCAATAAAATTCCAGGTGATATCTCTTTCATTATGTACTCTTTATTAATAGTTATTTTGACATTAGGGACAATGTCATATTCTGATTGGGGGGAGAACAAACTTATAAAAAAAATTTAAAAAA
>NC_133306.1:9941924-9946511 GCF_012295235.1 Primulina huaijiensis
ATTTAAAGTGGGAACCTTGATTTAGTGTTTACAAATATATATAGCACAATAAATACTTGACCACATTTATAAGTTTTGGTATATATTATATACTTATAAGATAATAATTTATAACATAATATAAATATGATTATTTAATATATTGGAACCATTTTATTAAGTGGATTTCAATATTGTTCGTTAATGTTAACTTTATTAAAATACCAAGAGTGGATCCTTTAATCTCAACTACTTAAATTAAAATTTGAACAATTAAAATTTACCCATTAAAGATTCAAACAATTAAAATTAAAAAGAAACAAAAACAAAAACAAAACAAAAAGACATTGTAGTGGACTTGTAATTACCTTAGCTTCCCTGTGGATACGATATCGGACTCACCGAATTATACTACTTGTGGACAACCTGCTCTTGAGAGTGCAACAATCAAAGTGACAACAAGTTCCAAGCGCAAAGCCCCAAAACGATGTAAGCAATTCAGTGAATCCCATCATAGATCGAACCATGTCCATCAGGGTTCGATTTTGACGTTCAGAAACACCATTCAACTGTGGTGTTGATGGTGGAGTCCACTGTGATAGAATTCCATTCTCTTTTAGATAACCCAAAATTTCAGCACTCGAGTATTCTCCACCTCGATCAGATCGAAGTGTTTTAATACTTCTTTCTAGCTGATTTTCTACTTCAGATCTGAATTCTTTGAACTTTTCAAATGCTTCAAATTTGTGTTTCATCAAATAAACGTACTCATATCTTGAATGGTCATCATTAAAGGTAATGAAGTAGGAATGCCCAAATTTTGTGCTAACACTTAGCGGGCCACAAACGTCCCTGTGGATCAAATCTAGTAGACCATGCGCACGTTCCACGTTTCCATTGAATGTAGTTTTAGTTCTTTTTCCTTTTAGACAGAACTCACAAGTTTTTATAGAATTTATGTCTGACAGGTTAAACATGCCTTCTCCCACTAGCTTGTGCATCCTTCTTTGGGAAATGTGATATAGTCTAGCGTGCCATATTTTTGTGCGAGATTTGGATCATCTAAAGTTTTGTTTGTTGTTGAAATCTTGTTTACTTGGACATTCACTTATCATTTCCATAACATTTCTGGCGCATATAATTTCTTATGTCCGGATTTCTTGCAGTGAAATAAATATGTTCTGAGTTATCGGGCTTTGTAGGCCTTTTAAGTGTCCTTCAGAGTTTGCTTCTTATTGGGATTGTTTTTCTTGTGAGGGGCAGAACATTTCTTTCCCTTACCTTGTGGGCCATTTTTCGTCTGACGAGAGGCCCATTTGAAAAACAACAATTTCCTGCATCATGGTGATTTCATAAGTTATAAGCGTATTGATTAGATTTTCAAGGCTATCATCTATCTTATTTAAATTGAAGTTCACTATAATCTCGTCAAATGAGGAAGAGAAAGACAACAAATTGATGTTATCTAGTAACTCGTTAGGAATCACATATTTCAGGCCCACCACATTCTTAATAAGCCCAGTCATATGTACACCACGCTCATGGGCCAAAGCCCCATCTTGCATGCGTGTAGTCATGAGCTTTTAAAAGTGGTGTGCATCATTGTACGAGTTTCATGCTCCATGCAACTCTTGCATGTGTAATCGAATGCCAGCAGCATTTAACATTTCCTCAAACCGTCCCTACAGTTCATTTGACATAAAAGCGAGCATGTTACACTTTAGCTTGCATGCTATGGTCATACCATTTTGCATGCTTTGTCAGTTCAACAGGACTAACATTAGTGTGTATGTCATTTTCTCTGAATTCAGAAAATAGATTATGTGACGAAATCGAAAATATACTGATATGGAAACAGAATAATTGTTGCTGGTTATTTTAAAATAATTTTAAGATATAAAATATGGATTTTATTTTATAAATCTCCCTCCCACTATTTTGACATTCGGTTAGCTTGTTAATAACAGAAATAGATTATGTGACGAAATCAAAAATATACTGATATGGAAACAGAATAATTGTTGCTGGTTATTTTAAAATAATTTTAAGATATAAAATATGGATTTTATTTTATAAATCTCCCTCCCACTATTTTTGACATTTCCACCACCCTTTGATGAAAAAGGGAAATCGTATTTCCTTAGTGGGTACGTAGTGTCCAGTTAGTCAATTATAATCCCGAATAATATCAACCAATTATAATTTCTAAAAGGTAGAATCCAATTGCATCCCTATGCAACCTCCACGTGTTTTGCCTCACGTTTAATAAGGACCCAATAATATGACGTCTTTTATTTTAACGTGTCAAACCAACCCATCAATATTGAATTGTAGTGGACGGTCGCCATGAGTTTCCCCAATAATATGAGCCGAAGTCATGGGAGTTCCACTCAATTCACATCATATGTCCAGTGGAAGTCACAGCTTTCCGGCGTCCAGGCCTCCCCAATAATATGAGTCAGACACTGTCTGCGGGTAGCGATCAACATGCAACTACGGTTGATGGAAAGCAAGGAAAAATTAAACTCTTTTAATTTTTACATTTACGATTTGATATAAATTTTGAATCATATTCAAAATGAGGGATTTTAATTTTAAAATTGTCTCATCATTTTAATTTAAAATCGCGTGTCACGAGTTTGTATGTTTGCAGGATTCATGCAACTATATTATCTAATAATAAACATACATGCATACTACTATATATCGCATATATATCATAATATGACACTCAAAAATAAATAAGAAAGATCGATCGCCAACAATATTAGATCCATGTGAGTCATACATAGATCTAGGTCAAAACCTAGGTGAATGCAGGGATGCAAATGCAACTATTACAAGAGCTTTAAATATTTTACATGTCTTCATCTTGTTCATTAGGCCCACCATCTTTAAGTCTCGATCTCCCACTATTTCTAATAATTACATTTAAATAGCCATGGCACATAAGAGATACATCTCATGGGGGTGGGAACGGGCCATAAACCAGGCCTACTTTAATAATATCAAATATTAACAAAATGAAAAAAAAACAGTAAAATATCCTAACATACACCTAACACATTGGTCAATGCTCTCGATCATCCTTCATGCATTTTGTAGAGGCCCGTTTTTCGTACTTGAAAATTTGTGGAATAAAAAAAAATTTCTCTCTTTAATTAAATAAAAAGCCTCGTTCATAAAATAAACTGATAAAAATGGTTCAACGTTTAAAGTAGCAGCGGAAGTAAATATTTGTTTTAAAGTAACAACTAAAAAAATTTCAACAAAATAAAAACTGAGTTTGGAATAAAAATATTAAGTGCTGAAAATGAGGTCCTCGGGTTCCTACTACTGCCGACCCACGATGGCTCACTGGTCCCCGCCCTCGGTCCCGACCTCATCAGTACCTACAACAATCAAGTCTAGTAAGTCTAAAGACTCAGCATGCATATATCGTAAATAACAAGTACATATATCATAAAATTTCATGCCATGTAAAGATATCATGTCGTAAAATATAACGTGGAAATATCGTGTCATAAAACGTATCATGAAAATCGTGTCATGAATAATTATAAATACGTGCATAACTGAACTGAAAATCGTAAGTGAATTGTTTGCTCCATAGAGTCCTGTCATGAAATAGCATGTAATAATTTTCTGTTGAGATTATGTTCTACGCAAGTGGCCCATGAACTGAACTGAATTGCCTGATCAGACTAAACCACAGTATACTGGGCGGTAGAGATCATCACAGCCCTTGGACTGGATATCCGTACCAATGAATGAACATGAACCGGTTAGTAACCACCGGGTGAGGTAATAATCCCATGATAAGTTGCAATCCCAAGATAGTGAGGTGACCACAAGCAATATCGCATAAATCTAAAAAAAATGAATATTTTATATTTTTATGCACGTAATATAATTAAATAACATAATTAAACATCCTGTATTAATTTACCAAATGGGTTGGATCGTTCCCAGGCTCGCTGCGCCCTAATTCTAACATGAAAAATATGCAAATGATTTAACTTGACCAAAACTTCGTAATTGAACCCAAAAACGAGACAATTACGCTCAACGACTTAGTATTTAACCATGATGTTAGAGTAGGTGCACGTCGAGCCAAGTGTTGGCCGAGTGTTCACAATGAAACTCTATGTATAAACAGTCTTTATTTTAACAATATTTGAAATTATTGTTTTGGCACTTCTTTATCTGTATACCCATGCTAGTTGCATAGATAAAGTCCTTGAATATACAAATAGTAGAAAGAATATGAGATGCTCATGTGATGAGTATCATGAAACTCATATTTAGAATACTGTATATTCTAAACAGTTCCTAGTCGATTTAGCCGCCGCTAAGAATGATATAGGCCGCTCGAGTTCGAGACTAGTATCTGCGATGTGAGTACCATGTTTCATTGGTAGGGGACATTGTGATGTCCGAGCATGCAGATAGGTGCTCCTTGTAGAGTGCACTGAACAACCCTCCATAAAGGATTTTCCAAGTGGTTCTCACTTATCGAGTGGAAAAGTCCTAGTTTATGGTTGTACACCATTAGTCCTTATGACCCGGGACAACATTGAGACTCTATGTGCTAGAATTACACTTTGA
>NC_133306.1:9954538-10093488 GCF_012295235.1 Primulina huaijiensis
TTTTTCTCTCATTTTTCTTCTTCAAGTGTTGAGGAAGAAATATTCTTCTCATTGAAAAATCTTCTTGTTTTTCTAGTGCAAAACAAGAAGGGATTTACCTAGCAAGTGGTGGGCCTAATTTTTGAAGGAGGAGGAAGCTTGTAGATCTTCATCCACTCAAGAGCCAAGTTGTTTACAACTTGGTTGGTGCCATTCATCAACCTCAAGAGGTTGATAGGTATAATCTCTCAAACACCCTATGTATGTCTTGTATGGTGTTTAAATGTATTTGTTGCACAAGGAACATGGTGGCCGAAAATTTAGCATGTAAAATAAAAATTTTTGACTTCCGTTGCGCTTCCGGTCACCGTAACCGATCCCCTTTCACATGACTCCGTGTCAACCCAAACCATCATTTAGTCATGATTAACTTACACCTAAAATGATGAAATAATGCTCCTAAAGTTGTACAAGTCGAAATTTTGGTGAAGGGAGGCAAAAACATGAAACGCTCTTTCGAGAGTCACTTTGGCACATTGCACCGTAAATTCTCGTACGACCTCTAAACTTAACCAAATCACAAACGGCCAAAAACATGACCTTCTTAACTCAATAAGTTACTGTCCAGTCCAACGCCATAGGCTAAAAGCAAACCAAGAACTCGAAAAACACCACTGAACCACAGGTACAGTTGCTGTAAAAAATACAGCAGCTGTTGGTGCGTTTCCTTGCATCGTTTTCGGGACTATTTGCCATTGGGGCTTGAACCACAGACCAGAATCTCTTACCAACATCCCAAGGTGTGGTTTGAACCATGGCTAAGGGCCCTAGGCCAGCCACAATTCGAACAACACCAGCAACCACTCGAAGCTCCCACCCGAGAACGCATATGCAAGCGTGGGGTGTCTCGCTTGTTCTTGCTGTCACGGACCATTCCTGTGGTCATTTGATTGACCATGGCATGATCTAGACATCAAGAGGTATGGCGTGAACCATGGCTAAGGGCCAAGAGCCATCCAAGATCAACACCAACACCATAAAGCCGAAATTACACGTGCAGAAAATGAAGGAGATCGAAGGGGCTGTTCTTAATTTATTTGAAAACCGTTGCAACCATGGACCAAGCCTTGAAAGGCCGACTTTGTCTCGTCTTAGACATAAAAAGGAGATGTTCTAACCATGGCTATAGCCCCTAGGGCAGCCAAGATCAGAAACATCACCCTTGACAGCAAACTGAAAATCGAAACTCAATATGACACTAGAGGGGGGTGTCGCTGTCATTTCTCAATTCCAACATGCATGGGGCCTGAACTAATGGACCAACATGGTCTTGACACACCTTAGAACATGCCTAGGTGCAGCCTTGGGAGCATAGGAGTCGAACCAAACTGCAAATCAACAAAAACAACCAAACCGTGAGGGCATAGGGTGAAGCCGAACAATTCTGCACTACATTTTCGAAATTGCTTGACATAATTTCGGTTTTTGCCTTTTAAATTATGCACATGAAATGTTTTAAAATAATAATATGACTTGATTGAAGAGTAAAAGAATGGTATAAACATGCCTTGGATTTGTTTGAAATGAAAACAAATTGATTACGACGACACGTCGTGGAGGAGACGGAGTTGCTTTGCTTCTTGTTTTCTCCCTAGCTATTCTCGATTTTTCTCTACTGAAAATGCTCTGAATTTTCAAAAATGGAGAAGGAGAGAATGGCTAAGAATGAGAGGAAAGTTTGCAAGATAAAAGGGAGAAATGAATCTTGCTATCTTCCTAGTTTGTGAGATAAGGAATGATTTGATATCAAAAGATTTTTGAGGGATAATTAAGGGTGCACATGGTCGAATTTTTGGTCTAGGAACAAGGAGAAAATTGCTTAATTATATAATTGTTGGTGATTTAAAAGTGGGAGAAATTATCTACTTAGAAAAGATTAAGGAAAGGTAACAAGGAATGAGTTGTCAAACAAATTTAAATCTTTTCAAGGAAGAAATGACCGAATTTTTTGTGGTAAATGGGGATGGAATATTTCTAGATAAACAAGGTAGAAATATTGCTTAAATGTTAATTAGTGGTGAATAAAATTTAGGGGATTATCTAATAAGAAAAGGATTGGGAAAGAATCAAAGGAAACGAGTTGTCAAAATTTTAAATCTTTTAAAGTGGGGATGAACGATTTTTATCTAGTTAAATGAGGTAAGAAAATTGCTTAATTATTAATTATTGAAGATTTAAAGTTGAAGGAATTATCTATGCCAAGAAGGGATAAAGAAAGATACCCAAAATTGTGAGTTGACAAATTTAATTCCTACAAAAAGAAATGGCCTAAAATTATAATAAAATGGAAGGGAAAATATTTCTTAAATCTTGTATTTTAAATTCTTTAGAGTTTTATCTACCCATTAAATAGTTTAGTGAATTAATAAATTAATTAAGGGATAACATTATCTTGCATGCATGACTAAATCTATAAATTAAATTACTAACATGTTAAATTGAAATTTCTTAATTAAAATAAGTCTAGATTAACTTATCTCAATTGGTCACATATTTTAATTTAGGCTTTTAAATTAATTATTGGACATAAAAGAATTTATTTACTACTTATCTCAAATTAATTGAATAAATACTTAAACCTTATTTTACATTAAAATAAATTATTATTTATCATAAATATGTTCTAGAAATGTTTTCTTATCATTAAATTTTTATCTTAAAACTCCAACTCCGGTCCGGACTCGCTTATTTAACTGAAAAGATAAAACTAAACTTATGCGATTAAAAATGAATAATCATGACCAAACAACTTTAAAATGCCTTCAATAATAAAGAAATCATTTTTAATTTAAAATACTAGAAATTATGCATGGTTTAAACGTAGTCTGATTTACGGGTTCCACAACTCTCCCCCCTTAAAAGAAATTTCGTCCTCGAAATTAAAACTCACCGAATAACTCGGGGTAACGACTCCTCATCTCCGGCTCAGCTTCCCACGTAGCTTCCTCCTCCGAATGGTTAAGCCATTTGACTTTCACTAGCTTCACCTGCTTAATCCGAAGCTTCTTCTCCTATCTGTCTAAGATCTGCACTGGTCTTTCTTCATAAGATAGGTTCGGAGTGAGCTGTAACGGTTCGAAGTTCAAGACATGCGAAGGATTTGCCATATACTTCCTTAGCATAGAGACGTGGAACACATTGTGTACTCCGGCCAGATTCGACGGAAGAGCAACACGATAAGCTAACGTCCCAACCCTGTCGAGGATCTCAAACGGTCCAATGAATCTTGGACTGAGCTTTCCTTTCTTTCAAAACCGCATGACACCCTTCATAGGTGCTACCTTCACGAAAACATGGTCGCCGACGGCAAACTCTAGTTCTCTCCTCCGCTGATCCGCATAACTCTTCTGTTGACTCTGAGCAGTCCTCATCCTATCACGGATCTTGACTACTACATCGGCAGTCTGCTAAATAATCTCCGGACCCAATTCTGCTCTCTCCCCTACTTCATCCCAGTGAATAGGCGATCTGCACTTGCGACCATACATTGCTTCATACGGAGCAATACCTATAGACGACTGAAAACTGTTGTTATAGGTGAACTCTACCAATGGCAAAATCGAATCCCAACTCCCTGAGAAATCAATGACACATGCACGGAGAAGATCCTCTAAAATCTGGATAACTCTCTCTGACTGCCCATCTGTCTGAGGGTGGAAAGCTGTGCTAAACAACAACTTTGTACCCATAGTCGAATGCAAACTCTTCCAAAATGAGGAAGTGAATCTAGGATCTCGGTCCGACACGATCGAAACTGTAATACCATGAAGTCGGACTATCTCCCGGATATACAACTATGCAAACTGAACCATGGTGAAAGTCGTCTTAAAAAGCAAGAAGTGCGCTGATTTGGTAAGACGATCAACAATCACCCAGATAGCATTTGATCCTCTGGCTGACTTCGGCAAACCGGTCACGAAGTCCATGGTAACATTCTCCCACTTCCACTTGGGAATAGGAAGAGGCTTGAGCATACCTGCTGGTCTCTGATGCTCCGCTTTTAAAAGCTGACATGTCAGGCTTTCGGATAAAAAACGTCTGATATCCTTCTTCATGCCGGGCCACCAATACAACAACTGCAGATCTTTGTACATCGTCGTACTCCCAGGGTGAATAGAGTACGGCGACATGTGGGCCTCTGACAAAATATCTGATCGAATAGAACCACTGCTAGGAACCCACATTCTGTCTCGATATCTCACAACACCGTCGCTAACTGTATACAAGATACTGCCCTTGGCCTCATCTCTCTGCTTCCACTTTGCCAACTGCTCATCTGCTGACTGTCCACTGTGAATACGGTCTAGAAGAGAAGACTGAATCGTCAAAGCAGATAGACGGGGAACTCTACCTCGAGGATAAGTCTCTAGATCAAACCTCTGCATCTCAGACTGAAGAGGTCTCTGAATCTTCAAATGAGCCATCACTTCGACTTTCCTGCTCAATGCATCCGCGACTACATTAGCTTTGCCCGGATGGTAGCTAATGTCACAGTCGTAATCCTTCACTAGCTCCAACCAACGACTCTGACGCATGTTCAGCTCTTTTTGCGTAAAGAAGTACTTGAGGCTCTTATGGTAGGTAAAGATCTGGCACTTCTCCCTGTACAAATAATGCCTCCAAATCTTTAAGGTAAAAACTATGGCTGCCAACTCTAGATCCTGGGTAGGGTAGTTCTTCTCATGGGTTTTCAACTGTCGAGAAGCATACACTATCACTTTCCCATGCTGCATCAATACTGCGCCTAGACCGAGCTTTGAAGCATCGGTATACAATACAAATTCGCCGGGCCCTGACGGCATGGCCAATACTGTTGCTGAGATAAGAGCTTGCTTCAAAGTATCGAAGCACTTCTGACACTCATCGCTCTACAAAAATTTAACATTCTTCTTTGTCAATGATGTGAGTGGAACTGCGATGGAGGAGAATCCCTGAATAAACTTTCGATAATATCCTGCTAGCCCAAGAAAATTGCGGATCTCTGATGCATTTTGCGGCACAACCCAATCTCTGACTGCTGCAACTTTCTCTGATTCTACCTCAATACCGCTGCTATAAATGATGTGGCCTAAAAACGCCACCTTCTCTAACCAGAATTCGCTTTTACTGAACTTCGCGAATAACTTATGCTTCTGTAGGGTCTGCAAAACTGTGGTCAGATGTCTGCTGTGCTCCTCGTGATTCTTGGAGTAGACGACAATGTCGTCTATGAATACTATCCCAAACTTATCAAGATACGGCTGAAATACGCGATTCATGAGATCCATGAAGATCGCTGGCGCATTCGTCAAACTGAACAGCATCACAAGGAACTTGTAGTGGCCATAACGAGTCCTGAAAGCAGTCTTGAAAACATCAGTATCTTTCACCCTCAACTGGTGATAACCGGAACGCAGATCAATCTTGGAGAATACGGAAGCTCTCTGCAACTGATCAAATAAATCCTCAATCCATGGCACTGGGTACTTGTTCTTCACTGTGACCCTGTTCAACTCCCGGTAGTCAATACAAAGCCTCATCGAACCATCTTTCTTCTTCACAAACAAAACTGGCGCGTCCCATGGTAAAAAACTCGGGCGAATGAACTCCTTGTCAAGAAATTCCTGGATCTACTTCTTCAGTTCTGCCATCTCTGTCGGTGCTAATCGATATGGTGCTTTCGAGATCGGTACCGTACCTGGCATAAGCTCAATAGAAAACTCCACTTCTCTCTCGGGTGGCATACCAGAGACGTCATTAAGAAACACGTCTAGAAAATCCCTAACAATTGGGACATCGGAGGCTGACTAACTGGGTGCCTCGGGGATGGATACAAAAGTTGCTAAAAATGCCCGACACCATCTATGCATGAGCTTCCTAGCCTTGACACAAGGTATAATGCGCGGTAAAGGAAAGTATCTGTCTGGCTCGAATAAGAACTGCGTCATCCCACGCGGTCGGACTAGAACAGATCTCCGCTGAAAGTCGATCAAAACTCTGTTCCTTAGTAGCCAGTCCATCCCCAGAATGATGTCAAACTCTGCATCGGCAAGACAATCAGATCCGCAGAAACGAGATTGCCACGAAGCTCGAGATCTATGTCTCGGATCACATTGGTAGCTGCCATCTCTTCACCAGAAAGCAATACTACTGAATAGGCTACATCTAGCCCAATGGTTCTGACCTTGAAAAAATTAGCAAAGACCTCTGAAATAAACGAGTGAGTAGCCCCTGAATCTATCAAGGCTTTCCTAGCTGAGCCAGCTATAAAAATTCTTCCTGAAAAGTTGGAACATCAAGTTGAACCCAATAATCACAAGAACTAACTTATAGACATGCAAAGGCCAAAGTTTTTCTAACTTAAATTCCCAAAAATAATACTGAGTAGAGCATGCAATCCTAACGAAATTCTAAGTTCCAAATATTAATCTCAATTCCCAAAACATTGAAATCTAATTATTAACTTAAAGCGTTAAGTTTCCTGTCATAAGCATGGTCTCCGGGTTCGTTTCTATCGCATGAAGGGCAAAAACTCTGCCTTGGGTACGCAGATTCTTCCGAGGGCACTGCTGCAACAAGTGGTCTGGGCTACCACACTTATAACACTTCTCTGAGCCATACATACATGCTCCAGGATGGCGGCGTGTGCACTTGGGACAGACTGGGTGCTCAAAGGTCATCGAGTCTGCGCATCCCTGCTGCCGCTGCTGCGGTCCTCTGTTTCTGGGCGGGCCGTGATGAGGCCTCTTATGCTGCTGCTGCTGCTGAGGAGGAGGGAGGTGTGGTACTGGAACTGGTCGCTTACCCTGGCGATCCCTCTCAATGTCAATCTGATCTGGCTTTGCAGCAAGAGCTATGGAAACAGCAACTTCAAAGGTAGTAGGGCAGCCACCCTAACATCACGGCGCAAGACCGGCCGTAGTCCATCTAGAAAGTGCCTCAGCTTGGCACTCGCATCATTCGCAATCAGGGGCACAAAATGGCAGCCCCTCTCAAACTTACGGATGAACTCCGTAACCGTCAAATCTCCCTGCCTCAGGGTCATGAACTCCCTGGTCAATCTAGAACGCACTTCGTAAGTAAAATATTTGGAGTAAAATACCTCCGTGAAGCGTGTCCAGCTCAAAGTAGCCAAGTTCAGGCCAACTGATGCTCCTTCCCACCATAAGCGGGCATCTCCTCCGATTAAATAGGTGGCGCAACGAACTCTGTCCGAATCCTCAAGCTCCATAAACTCAAAGATAACCTCGAGGGACTTGATCCAGCCCTCGGCAATCATGGGATCTGTCGTCCCTGAAAATTCCTTCGGACGCATCTTCATAAACCTCTCATAAGTAGCCTCGGGCCCTGTCGGCCTGGCTGCCACAGCATTGTTCCCCGCAAATTTTGCGAGAAACTGAGTCATCCCAGCTTGCATCTGGGCATTCATGTCTGGTGGAGGGGGTGGAGGTCCATTCCTCTCCTGCCTCTTATTCTCATCGTCCTCGTGACGAGGCTCATCATCTCTCGTGCGCTCAAGGATACGTCTAGGAGGCATACTGTTCCATACATAATCCATACGTAACTAACATGCATAATCTCCATTATTTCTTTAAATTTAAATAAATACTGCAGAATTAAAATCTTGACGTAAAACATTTCATGAAAACATGCTGTTAAAATATTTCATGCTTTAAACAAAATGCTAAATGTAAAACTTACAGACCGAAGACGTGACTTCGAGAACTTCTCGAGGTCAGTAGTAGTACAACCCTTTACAAGAACATAGGCTCTGATACCAACTGTAGAGGCCCGTGTTTCGTACTTGAAAATTTGCGGAATAAAAAAAAATTTCTCTCTTTAATTAAATAAAAAGCCTCATTCATAAAATAAACTTATAAAAATGATTCAACGTTTAAAGTAGCAGCTGAAGTAAATATTTGTTTTAAAGTAACAACTAAAAAAATTTCAACAAAATAAAAACTGAGTTTAGAATAAAAATAGTAAGTGCTGAAAATGAGGTCCTCGGGTTCCTACTACTGCCGACCCACGATGGCTCACCGGTACCCGCCCTCGGTCCCGACCTCATCAGTACCTACAACAATCAAGTCTAGTAAGTCTAAAGACTCAGCATGCATATATCGTAAATAACAAGTACATATATCATAAAATTTCATGCCATGTAAAGATATCATGTCGTAAAATGTAACGTGGAAATATCGTGTCATAAAGAGTATCATGAAAATCGTGTATGAATAATTATAAATACGTGCATAACTGAACTGAAAATCGTAAGTGAAATGTTTGCTCCGTAGAGCCCTGTCATGAAATAGCATGTAATAATTTTCTGTTGAGATTATGTTATACGCAAGTGGCCCATGAACTGAACTGAATCGCCTAATCAGACTAAACCACAGTATACTGGGCGGTAGAGATCATCACAGCCCTTGCACTGGATATCCGTACCAATGAATGCACATGAACCGGTTAGTGACCACCGGGTGAGGTAATAATCCCATGATAGTGAGGTGGCCACAAACAATATCGCATAAATCTCAAAAAAATGAATATTTTATATTTTTATGCATGTAATATAATTAAATAACATAATTAAACATCCTGTATTAGTTTACCAAATGGCTTGGATCGTTCCCAGGCTCTCTGCGCCCTAATTCTAACATGAAAAATATGCAAATGATTTAACTTGACCAAAACTTCGTAATTGAACCCAAAAACGAGACAATTACGCTCAACGACTTAATATTTAACCATGACTCCGTGTCAACCCCAACCATCATTTAGTCATGATTAAATTACACCTAAAATGATGAAATAATGCTCCTAAAGTTGTACAACTCGAAATTTTGGTGAATGGAGGCCAAAACATGAAACGCTCTTTCGAGAGTCACTTTGGCACATTGCACCGTAAATTCTCGTACGACCTCTAAACTTAACCAAATCACAAACGGCCAAAAACATGGCCTTCCAAATTCAATAAGGTACTGTCCAGTTCAAGGCCATAGGCTAAAAGCAAACCAAGAACTCGAAACACACCTCTGAACCGCAGGTACAGTTGCTGTAAAAAATACAGCAGCTGTTGGTGCGTTTCCTTGCGTTGTTTTCGGGACTATTTGCCATTGGGGCTTGAACCACCGACCAGAATCTCTTACCAACATCCCAAGGTGTGGTTTGAATCATGGCTAAGGGCCCTAGGCCAGCCACAATTCAAACAACACCAGCAACCACTCGAAGCTCCCACCCGAGAACGCATATGCACGCGTGGGGTGTCTCGCTTGTTCTTGCTGTCACGGACTATTCCTGTGGTCATTTGATTGACCATGGCATGATCTAGACATCAAGAGGTATGGTGTGAACCATGGCTAAGGGACAAGAGCTAGCCAAGATCCACACCAACACCATAAAGCCGAAATTACACGTGCAGAAAATGAAGGAGATCGAAGGTGCTGTTCTTATTTTATTTGAAAACCGATGCAACCATGGACCAAGCCTTGAAAGGCCAACTTGGTCTCGTCTTAGACATAACAAGGAGATTTTATAACCATGGCTATAGCCCCTAGGGCAGCCAAGATCAGAAACATCACCATTGACAGCAAACTGAAAATCGAAACTCAATATGACACTAGAGGGGGGTGTCGCTGTCATTTCCCAATTCCAACATGCATGGGGCTTGAACTAATGGACCAACATGGTCTTGACACACCCTAGCACGTGCCTAGGTGCAGCCTTGGGAGCCTAGGAGTCGAACCAACCTGCAAATCAACAAAAACAACCAAACCGTGAGGGCATAGGGTGAAGCCGAAAAATTCTGCACTACATTTTTGAAATGACTTGACATAATTTCGGTTTTTCGCCTTTTAAATTATGCACATGAAATGTTTTAAAATAATAATATGACAGGATAGAAGAGTAAAAGAATGGTATAAACATGCCTTGGATTTGTTTGAAATGAAAACAAATTGATTACGATGACACGTCGCGGAGGAGACGGAGTTGCTTTGCTTCTTGTTTTTCTTTCTTGTTTTCTCCCTAGCTATTCTCGATTTTTCTCTACTGAAAATGCTCTGAAGTTTCGAAAATGGAGGGGGAGAGAATGGCTAGGAATGAGAGAATGTTTGCAAGATAAAAAGGAGAAATGAATCTTGCTATCTTCCTAGTTTGTGAGATAAGGATTGATTTGATATCAAAAGATTTTTGAGGGATAATTAAGGGTGCACATGGTCGAATTTTTTGTCTAGGAACAAGGAGAAAATTGCTTAATTATTTAATTGTTGGTGATTTAAAAGTGGGGGAAATTATCTACCTAGAAAAGATTAAGGATAGATAACAAGGAATGAGTTGTCAAACCAATTTAAATCTTTTCAAGGAAGAAATGACCGAATTTTTTGTGGTAAATGGGGATGGAATATTGCTAGATAAACAAGGTAGAAATATTGTTTAAATGTTAATTAGTGGTGAATAAAATGTAGGGGATTATCTAATAAGAAAAGGATTAGGAAAGAATCAAAGGAAATGGGTTGTCAAAAATTTAAATCTTTTCAAGTGGGGATGACCGATTTTTATCTAGTTAAATGAAGTAGGAAAATTGCTTAATTATTAATTATTGAAGATTTAAAGTTGAAGGAATTATCTATGCCAAGAAGGATAAAGAAAGATATCCAAAATTGTGAGTTGACAAATTTAATTCCTAAAAAATGAAATGGCCGAAAATTATAATAAAATGGAAGGGAAAATATTTCTTAAATCTTGTATTTTAAATTCTTTAGAGTTTTATCTACCCATTAAATAGTTTAGTGAATTAATAAATTAATTAAGGGATAACATTATCTTGCATACATGACTAAATCTATAAATTAAATTACTAACATGTTAAATTGAAATTTTTTAATTAAAATAAGTCTAGATTAACTTATCTCAATTGGTCACATATTTTAATTTAGGCTTTTAAATTAATTATTGGACATAAAAGAACTTATTTACTACTTATCTCAAATTAATTGAATAAATACTTAAACCTTCTTTTACATTAAAATAAATTATTATTTATCTTAAATAAGTTCTAGGAATGTTTTCTTATCATTAAATTTTTATCTTAAAACTCCAACTTCGGTCCGGCCTCGCTTATTTAACTGAAAAAATAAAACTAAACTTATGCGATTAAAAATGAATAATCATGACCAAACAACTTTAAAATGCCTTAAATAATAAAGAAATCATTTTTAATTTAAAATACTAGAAAATATGCATGGTTTAAACGTAGTCTGATTTACGGGTTCTACACATTTAAATCAAATATTAACATCAATTTAATTAAAAAAAATTAATTAACTGATACATCATATCACTACAAGAAAATTCATTTTTAACAACACATCAAAGACAACGGTTTTTATTAAAACCGTTGTCTTTTCACTTTTAACAACGGTTTTAACAAAAACCGTTGTCGTAGCCTAAAAAAATCCGCTCAAAGACAACGGTTTCAATAAAAACGGTTGTCTTTTTACTTTTAACAACGGTTTTAACAAAAACCGTTGTCGTAACCTAAAAAAATCCGCTCAAATACAACAGTTTCTTTAAAACCGTTGTGTTTGATATATCTACGACAACGGTTTTTAAAAACCGTTGTCTATGAGCGTTTTTTTTGGGATACGACAACGGTTTTTAAAAACCGTTGTCTATGAGCGCTTTTTTTTTGGGCTATGACAACGGTTTTTAAACTGTTGTCTATTAGCGTTTTTCTTCAAGCTACGACAACGGGTTGTAAAAAACCGTTGTCTTTCAACTGGTTTTTCTATAAATTTATTGTCAATATTACATTTTGCGACCGTTTAAGTTAAATCTGTCGCTAAAATTAGCGACGGTTGTACTATAACGTCACTAATTTAAATCTTTTAACCGTCGCAAAATTTAGAGACGGTTTTAAGTAAAACCGTCGCTGATGTAAATATAGCGACGGTTTTACAAGAACTGTCGCTAATTTTAGCGACAGTGTCTTTAAACCGTCGCTAAATTTAGCGACAGTTTTGGTTATACCGTCGTTGATCTAAAATCAGCGATGGTTTATACTTAACCGTCGCTAAATATAGCGACAGTTCATGTAAAAGCGTCGCTAATTTTAAATCGGCGACAGTTAAAAAAATTACCGTCGCTATTTGCGACGGTTAAAGTCAAAACTGTCGTAAACTGTCTATAAATATCCCCACCCTCGGTCCATTTTCTACCATACAACTTCACAACACTTAAAATTTTTCTCCCTTATAAGATTTTAGTTTCAATTTTCTCTTTAAAGTTTAATAAATTTTTAAAATATTATTAAAATTTCGACGGTAAATCACAAATATAATTTGCATATTATCGTGAGTTTTTTTGTATATTTATTAAAATATTAAAAGTGAAATTTTTTTTTATTTTACTGAATAAATTAGCGACGGAAAGCATACAAAACCGTCGCTAATATTAGCGACGAAGTTTATGAAACACCGTAGGTAAATGTAGCGACGGTGTATTAAACCCTCGCGGTTTAGCGACCGTTTAAATAACTTAGCGACGGTTAACGATGATGTCCGTCGCGAATAAATTTGCGACGATTTTTTAAAAACCGTCGCAAATTGTAACTACCACATCACTCCAAGACCGTTGTCGTTTAGCGAATGCTTTAACTACAGGACCTTTAACAATGGTTTTATATACCTACGACGACGGTTTTTCACCGTCGTCTTTAGATGTCTACGACAACGGTTTTTCACCGTTGTCTTTGAGCACACCCTTTAACCACAGGGCTTCTAACAACGGTTTTATTTGACCTACGAAAACGGTGTTTAACCGTTGTCTTTTGCTTTTTTTAGTAGTGTATATCTAATAATTTTATCACTAACCACAAAAATTATTAAAGAATTTAATAAATTATATAATCCAATTAAGTCAATAATAATTGATTTCTTGTAAAACTCATTTTTACTATAAATAATTAAAATCATATTCTAATTATTTATTTCACAAGAAAATTATTAATTTTTCAAAAATTAATTTTTAAAAAGAAAAATTGAACCAATTTTCAAAAATTTCAATTTTACCCAAAAATTTGAAAAATCAGAAAATTGCACCATAGGCCCAAAAAATTCAATCCCATCAGCCTCACGCTTCTCAAGGAACTCCCGGGCAGCCGCCCACGCTGTCTGCCTGCTGCCCGAACGTTTCAGGCAGTGGTCGGTCTCCTGTGCGCGGCGCAGGGTGGCGCACAGCGTGCAGACACTCCGCACGCCGCGTTGCGCTGCCTCGCGCGCGCTAGCAATTTTGTGGTGCTTTAATTTTCTGAAAAATTTTCTTTTGTGGTTAGAAATAAATTATTCAATATCAAAACCATATGATCTAGTAAAACCTTGGCTCTGATACTACTGTTGGATCTCAGTTTTCTCAAGCCCAAACGCAGCGGAAGTTTTAAAATTTTTATTATATTTTGACAATGAAAATATATTTGTTTTCGGCACTCGTATGTTTTATGATTAAACATACATAGGATGTTTAAAATTTTTACCTTTAGTGAATAATTTTCACTTGGCTCCAACTACACCGATATAAGCGAACGTAGCTCTTCTTGTAAATCTCACGTACGTTCTTCAATTCTTCTTTATTCAATCCTCCTAATCAGGCCTACGACTAGAATATTTGTTCCTCTTCCAAATAGCACTAGATTATTTAAAAGAACTTTTAATGTTGGAGATTAAAAATCGAGAGACGGCTCAACCTCGAAATTAATTCAAGATGACCGAAATATTTAGAGGGAGAGAACTTGTGATTTTCGAAAAATCACAAAGGAGAAGGAGGCTAGGGTTTTTGAAAAATTGTGAATGAATTATATTTAACTTTAAGCTTAATACACATATATATAAGCTTAGGGTCCATTAATAAAATTAAATCCTTAATGGGCTTAATCAATTAATTATTATAGTCCAACTAGTTTAATTAATTAATTAATCTTTTAAAGTCCAATTAAGAACCTTAATAATATGTATGTTAATCTTGTACTCTTACAAGCCCATTATACATATACCCATTACATTTATTTTAAATCTCTTATAAATTCAACGTTTGAATTTAATATTTAAATTATAAATTCAACTCCTTGAATTTATCATCTCCAAAATTTAATATTTAATAAACTCAACATTTAAGTTTAATAAATTAAATTCTCAAATTTTATAAATTCAACTCCTTGAATTTATTCTCTCCAAATTTCATAAATTCAACTTCTTGAATTTACTATCTCATTAATTCAACTCCTTCAATTTAGTATATCATAACATAAATTCAACTCCTTGAATTTATTCTCTCAACTGGAACAAACGATCCAGTGCTTGTGTGACCCTCAATAGTTCAGGGATACAGCCAGCCGTGGGTTCACAACTCATTGTGATTCAGGACATAATCCTTTATTCGGGATTATCCTTATTTGCTCCATTCTATGTATCAACAATTGATCATGGGAATGTCAGAAATCATATTTCTGATTAAACCCAGCAAACCATGGTAAGAACGTCTAGTAGCATCGCCCCATGATTCCCTAGGTATCACTGATAGTGCCTGCAAGAACCAGTCGGTTATGATTAACATACAGTACGGTCCCTTCATCTCATATATCCCGATCGAATCTGCAACCATTGGTTCATCGAGGGTTGCATATTAATTCGATAACTATGTGACACATATGAATAGTGGCATCGCATGTACTATTGGAGAACTCCTTCTCCAACGTACATCTCATACTCTGGTCAGAGATTCCACGCACTATTATTTCATCAGATCACATAGGATATCAACACCCATAGGTGAGCTGTGAATCCCCGACTATAATGCAATGGCATCTATATGTGTCGCAATTGTATCCAACCTCGTCACATGATGACTCTCCTGGAGCCGGTAAACGAGTCAAAGCACAGCCCTAGCATATAGAGTCTCAGTGTTGTCTCGGGTTGTAAGGACTAATGATGTAAAATCATAACCACGGACTTATCCTCTCAATGAATGATAACCATTTGGAAAGTCCGATGGAAAGTTGTTCGGTATAATCATCATATGACTACCCATCTGCATGTTTGGACATCTCTATGCCCTTACCAAGTAACGAAGTACACAACATCACAGATTCTAGTCTCGAGCTCAAGCGACCTTTATCCATGTTTTAGGCGGCTGAATCGACTAGGAACGAAATTAGAATATGCAGTGTTTACAAATGAGTTCCAACATCGAATTACGATTCATTTGTATTAAAGCATAATCAAGGACTTTATCTATGCTGATCGCATTAGTATACAGATAAAGTGAAACGAAAACATTAAAAGTTCAATTATATTAAAATAAAGATTGTTTATTACAACTGAGTCAATAAAATCTCTAGCCAACAATTGGCTTGTAGGGCATCTATTATAACATACCGATCGAAACATAAGTTCTGTTATGGTTTGGTTTTACGGTTTGGTTCCATTTATGAACACCTCTAATTTTAATTACTATAAGTCTTATTAATTATTATTAGTATTCACTAAAAAATTAGTTACAGAACTAAAATCCTACGCCATTGTTAAAAATAAAATACTTGTATTAAAACATAATTTTTGTTTCAAGAAAATTAATTTCCCTTGATACAAATATTTTTGTTCCTTATTTCAAAAACAAAATAGACGTTTTTCTAATAAATCGAAATAAAAATCTTTTGTGATCAAGAGCATCAGTAGGAATGATTTTAATACAGGGACAAGGTCTTCGCTTCCCCACTGCTAGTAGTAGGAAATCAAAGCTTAGAGTCATCCATGGCCACGTTTATCTCTCGACCAGGAAAGTTCAGAATGGAGAAGAGACGTCTAGACATACGCTGCTATTGATGCATCAGCTGCCATTGAATTTTCTGCTTTCTATGACAGAAAAGATGTGACAATGATCTTAAGAGTTTTCCTTAATTTTTGTTATATAATTTGGTTTTTTTCCCATTATTATTGCTTTTGATAACTAATAAAGATGAGAGCTTTATTAATAACACCACCTTAATATATCAAATATCAATGAAAGGGGAAAAAAGATCTGCTTCCATTCAAAGAACTAAAATTTCTCAAAAACTATTAGGAGTTCCGCTATTCTTGCCTTGGATTTTTCTTCATAATGTATTCCAAAATCAGCATTAATTACCGGTAATAAATCCATTTTCACAAAAAAAAAAAAAATTCTCAGTATTTTGTTTCATGCACATTTAATCGGATCACCACATATTAATTGAAGACGTATTCCTATCGTGATTAACGTTCCACCTCCCTTTATCCTTCAACTCAAAATAATCATTACAATGCATGAAAGTATGGTCACATGAAAACCCTGAATTTTTAGGAGTTCAAATTTCAAATTTATTTTTGGGGAGATGGGATCTCAAGGAAACAAAGGAGAAATGAATGTGAATCATCATTCAGAGAGCGAGACTGAGAGAAACAGTAGTGCAGGGCATGATCTGGATATGGCGTCCGACTCGGAATCGGGGATGATTAGCAGGCAGGCTAGTGAAGCTTCTTGCTATGCAACCGAGGAAGATGAAGAATTGTCGCTTCATTTAGGGCCCAAGTGGAGTATCAAAGAGCACCTTGAGAAAGATAAGGTCAATATTCTACTATCTATTTGTTTTGTTTTACGGTTTTGCTTTCGGTTTTTTGCAAGTTTTATAGCTTCTTATAAATCTAGGATGATGAGAGCTTGAGAAGGTGGAAAGAACAACTTCTAGGGGGTTTGGATGCTGATGCTGTTCAAGGTATTTGAAAATTTTTCCCTTGCAAATTAAAGTTATGCTATAAAGTTGGCTTTAATTACTTGTTTGATTTGCTTTGTCCCACAAATTTTGAAGTGAGTATTGGAGTACGACTCACTTGTAATAAATTTATAAGATTTTTACAACATTAATATTATATAACTTAGATTTTGAAACATTTCAAACATATCGTTTTCAGTGAAGGTGCCGTATGTTTGCTCTTGCAAAAAATTGTCATACCATAAAAGCAAATATTCGGGTGTAGCATATCGTTAAATTGTGGAATACATGCGTATACAGAATCTACATCTATTGCACACGATCTACTGCCATTATATACATGATTATCACTTATAAAACTTATTAAAAATCGCAAATTCGTAGAGAATGAAGAACCAGATGTAAAAATCTTGAGCCTCACAATCGTGTCGGAGGGTAGACCTGATATTGTGCTTTCCATACCGACGAATGGAAACCCGAAAGGATTGTGGTTTACACTGAAAGAAGGAAGTCGTTACCACCTCAGATTTTCTGTCAAAGTCAGCAATGATATCGTGTGTGGCTTAAAGTACACTAATACCGTGTGGAAGACCGGAATCAAAGGTTCGTTTGCTAGCTAGAGCTGATCTATTTTAATCGACCACTATGTACAATATAAATACCAATGTGGTTGATCAAAAGCTAAATTGTGTGTGCGCGCAGTTTATAGCTCAAAACAGATGATGGGGACCTTTAGTCCTCAGTCGGATACCTACACCCAGGAAATGCCAGAAGAGACGACTCCGTCTGGAATCTTTGCAAGAGGGTCTTATACAGCAAGAACTAAGGTATTCTTTTTTCGACTTTTTAAAAAATTTTATTTATGAGAAAATTGTAATTTTAAACTGTACATTTGTCTTTTGCTATTTCGGTTCTCTTATTTATTTTTATCATGTAATGGTTCAGTTTGTTGATGACGATAACAAATGCTATTTGGAGATCAACTACACATTTGACATCCAGAGAGATTGGCCCTCAAATTAGGCTGTGCTAGCATTTTTCAAGGGCAATTGAAGTTCACCCACAACGCAAGATTAATAATGGGCATTTTTTTGTTCTCCTTTCAAATTTTATTTGTCTTCAATTGTTATTAGCGCGTTGGGAGTTTTATATTCTAGGTTACTTGTTTTAGTTTGATATTCATATTTATACATTAACCTAGAGCAATATGTACGATAAAATAATCAACAATAACAAACATATAGTAACCATAAGTAGGGCTTATTAGGGAACGAAAATCCGTATTATTTGGGTTTACTCCGTTGGATTTCATCGTATTAGTTTTCACTTATGTAGATTAGGGAATCTCGTCAAAAACAAATTCATTAGAAGAAATTCAAGAGTAGGTGAACGGATCGGATATCTTAATAATTGTTTATTTATTATTTTATAATTTATCCCAAATATAACAATCACTAGCTAAATATAGAGGGGTGATCATGTGATTGTCGACAAAAATAATGCATGAATGACTTAAAAATCTTTATGTATCACCAAAATCCGTCATCTTCTGTTATTTTGATTTCTGGTATTTATTGGTTGGTTTTAAGGAAACGTTTTCAACACATGATTTGTAGTAATCTGTGTTATCTTCGATTCGATATAAATTCGTAATTTTCTGATAAGAAACGAGAGAGATATGATTTTTATCGTAAAAATCAACCTGTGAAAATTCTGTGTCACAAAACCCATCATCCTATGTTATTTCGATTTCTGCGATTTATGGGTTGGTTTTCTGGAAAATTTTTCAACATATGATTTGTAGCACTCTGTGTTACCTTCGATGTGATATTAAATTCGTAATTTTTTGATGCAAAATGAGAGAGATATGATTTTTATCGTAAAACCGCTCATGATATGAAAATTTGTGCATGTTCTTCAAGTTTTTGGTTGCAGGCTTCAGTAGATCCCTCTGGCTTATTGCTGCATTGTGTAGTTAGATTATGGAGTGTTTCTAGATGGTGGTAGAGGTCTTGTAAGACTGGAACCGAATCTGGAACACCGAGAACTCGTGGGAAGTCATCCACGCAGTTTGGTGTATGGGTCGCCTGGGGGCCTGGGGCTAGGGTCTGTGCACGTCTAAGGATCCTAGGATGAGTCTCTTTATGGTAGTTCATGGCCTGGAGTGGCAGCTAAGTGGCTGAGCAAGGAAAGCCGCAGCTGTGTAGTTGGGGTTCACGTGTGAGCAAGTCACGACTGTGGGTTTGGGGCGGTGGCTGGACAGGACCAGGGCGTGGGGCAGTGTCTTGGGTTGTGCCTTAGGGTCCTAGGGAGGTCCTGGTGGTATTGGTTCAGGGATGGGTTGGATAGAGAAGGTGGCTGGACCAGGAAGCAACCAGCTGCGCAAATGGGAGTCGGTTTAAGCTAGTCACGGCTCTTGCTTGTTTTGGGGCTCAGGCTGTAACGTCCGAAAAACCAACCTACGTAAACCACATGCATGCAAATTTTGTAAATTGCATAATTATTTTATTTAATTTATTTTAAATGCTTACTTGATGCATATTATATGATTAAAAATTTTGATTTTTATAAGGGAGCCCATCATACATACAAATAATAAATATATACATGGAACCAAAATTCTAATTGTAAATCAATCATAAAAATATATTGTTCCAGAGTTCGAAGCTATGGTTATTGTATCGAACATAATAATAAATTGACCATAATGTAATATCATTATTGTTGGAGTATCGTTTTCTCCCTCCAAAGACGTATCGAAAGTTTTAAAATTTTTGTTTTGACGTTTAAAACGTTCTTGGGTATCGTATGATTTAAAATCATTAATATGACATGTTAGGATCGATTGGGTGCGATAAAGTGTTTAGAAGGGGGAGGGTTGAATAAAAACTCGACAATTTTCACGACTTTTCGATGGATGAATCAGTTTAGTGATAAACTGAATTCGGGAATCTTGTTGTAAATGTCAATCAGTTAACTAATGAAAGTGCGGAAATAAAATGAATGACATTTAGAATATAACTGAGAATAAAGGACTCAAGTGTAACGTCCCAAAAATTTCATACGAGTTATTAAATTTCTTTGGTATTTTATAAAAAAATTTTAAAGCATTGAATGCATGGTTATTTCATTAATTTGTGTTTTAAATCATGGTTTATTTAAAGTTCACACATTTGAGTTTTAAGTTGCATTTCACGCTCGAACGAGGAACGGAGTCCGTGGAATTATCAAGAAAATTATTTTTATTACATGATTATTATTTATTAATTAATATAAGGTGTTTTAAAGGTATTTTTCAAGAAATGGGTTTTGTTGGGTATTTTTACCTGCTGGGTTATATTTTTAACCGCTACGCAAAATTTAGCGAGTCGGAGGACTTTTTGAGGGCTCGGGAAATATTTTCAAAAACGTACCTAAATGAAATATTTTTCGGGAGTGTGTTTGGACTTAATGAACCTACTTTTAAGCTTAATGGGCCTAAAACCCTTTTAATTCTTTTAAAAGCTACATTAATGCCCATTTGCACCTTAATTATTATTTAAATATTACACTAACCTATTCTTAAACCTAAACCTAATTAATCAGCCGACCAACCCCCTTCTCAACAACTCATTCACGTGAGATTTCAGCAGCCCCATTGCTGCAACTCATCGGCCAAGGGTGTTCTTCCAAAAGAAAATTCTCCGACGCTTCTCCGATGCTCGTTTCTCCGACGTTCTTGCGTAAAATAAATGAAGGCATGCTTGTATCTCAATTTTCTCTTCATTGATGCCAATAATATGCTGGAAGTTATGTGTGTGCTCGAAAATTAAAGGATCTTTCTTGTGGTTGTGTTTTTGTTACAAACTAGTCATGGAACTTGCATTGTTTTGATTTAAGCTCACATTTTCGTATTTATGTGCAAGGGGCTGTAAATTTTATGATGCAAGGGGACTGGACACGTCAGGACTTAGGAGGTAAAATGGTCAGGTGCAAGTTGAACCATGGCTAAAGGATGAATCGATCGGGTCTTATTTGTGGAAGGGAGATAGGGCGAGATTCGGCTTAGGGGTTGAGACGGCCATGCAAGAGACTGGTCAGGGCTGTGATGCAGACCCTGGAGGGTCCAAATCGTGGCCCATAGTGGCTGGAATGAGGCTTTCTAAGTCTAGGTTAGGATCGAAGGCTGGAGAGCTTGTGTCCGCGTGGGTGTGCTTCGGTTGGAGCTAGCGTTCGGGCACGTTGGTTGGGTTGCATGGGGATGTAGGCTTGGTTCAAATAGGTCCAGTAAGGTCTGGTCAAGGGCTGTGAGTGGCTGGTTCAGTTCTTCTTCTCGATGGGTTGGTATAGGATGGATATAGCGTGAGTTTGGTACATTAGGGTCTTCGAGCTTGGCACTTGCTAGAAATTCCAGCAGCTTGTGGCCTCATTCTTGTGGGTTTTAGTGGGCTGGAAAATGTAGTTTAGAGGCTGGTAGGATGTATTTTAGGCATGGTTTAAGTTTGGATTAATTTGGTTAAAGTTCGGATCGATTCGGGTTATAACCGGGACCCCGGTCCAAGTTTTAAAACGAATCGATTAATTTTTTCAAACAGGTTCGAGTGTACGTCTAAGAAATAATTTTAATTATGTTTTGGGATACTTTAGAGAGTTTGGTAAACTTCGGGTCAAATTTTAGAGGTGTAGGGGTAAAACGGTAATTTTGGATTCTGGGTGAAAAATGACATTTGGTAAGCTTCGGCTCAAATTTTAGATCTCCAGGGGTAAAACGGTAATTTTGGGTTCCAAGGGCAAATTGGTCATTTTGAACCTGGGGTGAGATTTTTGGTCTTGGTAGCGCCCTGAACACATTTTCATCAAATTTTAAATGTTTATGCATCATGATCACAATTTTTAAGAATTTATGAAAATGTACGTTGCATGCTTGGATTTAAGGAAAATTTGCATATGTGCATGATTTTTATAAGTGATGAAAATGATGATGTTTTGAATGATGAGAATTAGTTGTGGCTATCGAAGTATATGTAAATTGCAACGCTCTGATCCGTTTTCATAAAATAGCAGCGGAAATTTAAAATTTTCTTTGAAGGGAGGAAGGATTTAAAATACATTACAATATATATAAACAAAAGTTAATACATGATCAATCAAATGATACAACAAAATACAAAACATCATTTTTGTGATCATGTCAAAAGACTTGCAAAATAGTCTTCTTCCATCCCTCTCTTATGCATGACCCCGGCTCCAATCAACGTCCCGGCCTGTCACTCTTATCTGTATCACATGAATAACTGAAATGAGTATGAAACTCAGCAAGTGGAACTCTTACATAGCAATGTACATATACCATACTCTGTAAAACATGGTTTTGAAAACATTAAATACCATCAACTCTGAAACATGAATATCATAGAATGAATAACAATAACGATGGTATTTCTCTTTTCTCTGTTGGATTGATATCTATATAGTATCTCTGTCTCTGTGCCTCTATCCCATCGATATGAATCGATAACTCTGAGGGATATAAGCCTATGGTCGTTGATCAACTTATTGCATGCAATCTCTGGCTATGTATCTATCAATCCAATAAAACATTTGAATTCTCTCTTTGGCATTAAAACAAACACTTTGAAGACTATCTTTTCTCTTGTATTCCCTTTGACATGGTTGAGACATAAAATGCCTCTAATATACAACAAGGTGTATTAATACATAGCATGAATCAAATGGAAGGGAATAACACTTTAAAACCATTGAAACACAATACATATATTATCATGTGAGCACAAGAAATTAAATTCCACTTACAACACTTGGAACCTTGAATCTACTCTCTTGGTACACAACCTACAACAATAAACCATAAACTTCACCATCAACATCTCAAAAATCATAAACCCATACCATAAACTTCATAAAGCTAACACACTCTAAATACCCAAGACTTCTCCCAACACCATAAACCAAGAAATAATCAAAGCCACAAGCTTACCTTAGCTCCTTGAACTCAAAATAACCTTGTTCTCTCTTCAATAATCCAACAAGAAGCTTGAATCTAAGAAATAAAAGAAAGAAAATGGAACCCTAGCTTCCCTTGAGCTGAAGAAATCGAGAATGAAATGAGGGAAAAGTGAACCAACTCATGTATTTAAGCACTTAAATCCAAAAACACGACTTTACTGTTCACGGACCGCAGGTGCGCTATCCCTTGCACCGCGGGTGCGCTATGCCTTCGGCACCTCATCCAAAAATCTGAAACAGTAGACCGCGGGTGCGCTACATTTTGGAGTGCGGGTGCACTCTGGTCACCGCGGGTGCACTGAACAATAGAGTGCGGGTGCACTCTGGTTACTCTGCGCACAGCTTCTCCAAAGATCGCCTCCGAAACGCCTTTTCCATTCATAATTTTGAAAAATGATAAACTAAAAAGTTGTAGCTCTATGTCTTTTCTTGAACCTATCCAAATATCAGATCATTTGGAGGTCTGAGTAAAACGTTATGCTAAATCTCCCAACATGTGTCACTGGAGGAACGTCGAAACACACGACACACTTCAGGGCACTTTGGCTTACCTTCCACTATGATTTGAACAAAACTCAAAATAAGAAAGTTACACCTCTATGTCTTATCTAACCACTCAAATTGGCCTCATAACAATTGGCTCAACATACGAATTACCATGAATTAAATCGTAACGATGCTACAACAAATACACAACAACTATAAACAACAATACTATAAACCATATATCACAACTCTTAACATCAAAACTACACATAAACTTAACCAAATAGTCCATAAGCATACAAAATCTTAAACCGTACCGTTCACCAGGCTTGGATATTACATAAATGCTTAAGACGTATATGTAAATGCTGATGATGAGGCCTAGGCACAGTGGATGGGTAATCATGTCACTGATGTCCGACATCCGGTGGGTACCGCGGGTCTATGTATGATGTATCCATCGTAAGTGATGATGTACGATATTCACCTCTAATGAACTGAATTCTCCAAAAGAAATGATAAATGATGAACGATGAATGATGAATGATGAATGATGAATATTGATTAACGATGAGCTGTTTTGACATGTCATGATTTTACACGACACGTTTATGTTATGCTTTTAAAGTTCATGAAAGATATGTTTAGTATGATATTTTTCACTGCTGTGTGCCATGTATATGTACTTGTTATTTCTGGTATAGGTGTGTTGAGTCTTTAGACTCACTGTGCATGTGTGATACAGGTGAGTTCGATATCGAGGGGACTGAAGGTGCTGAACTCTGAGTAGGAAAACCTGGTGGGTGACACGACCCGAGGACCTCATGTTTTCCGCATATTTATGATTTTACGATGTTCAGAGGATATGAGTGTTTTTATACGCTATTTTATTTTCACTGTAGATGTTAGGATTTTTACTCGTTTAGGTTCCGTTATATTTTATTGGCAGTTATTGATGTTTATTTTTAAATGATATTTTCAATAGGACTGCATGCATGCAAATTATTCAAATGCTTATTTTCAAAATGTGAGCTTTTAAAAAAAAAAATATTTCTGCACTTTCAAAATAGTAGACGTTTCAACAAGATTTGTGGATGTTTGGAGACTTCAAATGCTCCTACGTCACTGTAACGTCCGAAAAACCAACCTACGTAAACCACATGCATGCAAAGAAATTGAGTTGCATAATTATTTTATTTAATTGATTTTAAATACTTACTTGATGCATATTATATGATTGCATGATTAAATGATTATATGGCATAATTGCATGAGATTGTAGATTTCAACCGAATATTCGATAATAGGCTTGGGAAAGAAGACCGAGGACGACAAAGATAAAATAAATATTTTTCATTAAATATTTTCAAGACTTCTTAATGTAATTAAAAAGTGATTAAAATCTTCTAAAAATGATAGAGTTCGAATTATTTTATAAGACAAGCTTGATTTTACCCGAAAAGTCGGTTTTGGACAAACGAAGGACTTTTAAAATATCAAATACTTTATTTTTGAAAAATAAAATTTATAAGCTTTTATTATTTAATTAAATAAGTGTTATTGGATCCAATTTAACCAAATTAAGTAGGCTCAACTGCTCTTATGCTTGAAAGCCCAAAACCCAAGCCTATTAACATGCTAATTAAAATTGTAAATAAGAACCTAGAGCTTCTTCCAACCCATAATTCCGCCTTCAGAGACTGAAACACACACTTGCACACACATAATTTTCGAAAAAAAATATTAAAGAGGAAAAGCTAGGGTTCTTCGTTCGTTCGTTCGTTTTTTCACGCCCCTCACCTACGATCGTATATTCGAGCGTTTTAAAACGCAAAGGCACGTTACTAAATCCTTTTGAAGCATCATTCAAACAATATTATGCATATTTTATTTATTTATGCATGAAAAATTCAGAAGTATGATCAACTTTACGGTATGATACGTATTTTCAAAGTTTTGACGATTTATTGCTTGGCTTTGAAACGTTATGATTTCTAAGGATTAGGCTGCCAAAATAGGATGAATTATGGTTAAAACATGAACAAATTAAGAGGAAACAAAGGCTGGAATCGAGGTTGGCAAGGGAGAACTCACGTGGGGTTTTCTAGGAGGATCCACACACATGCATGTCTTCAAAAGGGTGCGGCTATGAGCGTGGAGGCTGAGGGCTCAGCCAGGGCTAGTTGGAGGCTTGACCAGGGTTGTTGTCTAGGGCTAGGTTGGGTCCTAGGGCGGCTAGGGTTCGAGGGAGTTGCTACTAGGACTCTTCCCCCAATCACGCATAGGATTGGTACGGGAGAGGGGATGCTTGCGGCTGGCTTGGGGGCAAGCCAGGCTGGTCCAATAGGGTCCAAGGGAGGTAGTGAGGGTCAGTAAGGCTTGGGCTTGGGGGTGGCTCGAGCATAGAGTCCCACGCAAGATGGAGACTCACATACACATAGGAGACTCGCGCGGCCCTTGTAACTGATGCGGGGGTTCACAGCGTCATCAGAGGGCTTGGTCTGGGCTAGGGCGAGTCTTAGGTTGGTCTAGTGATGTGTAGGTGGGCTGGTGATCTGTGGCTCAGTAACAATGGGAGTCCTCGTTCGATTAAGAGTCCTAGTGTTGGAAGCAACGCGCGCAGCTCTTGTATCTTGTGTGCAGCACTTGTGCGGCGTGTAGGGGCTGGTTCAAAGGGCCAGGAAGGTCCATGATAGGTCTGATCAGGATTTGGCTTGAGGTGGTTCGGGCATGGTTCGATAAAAACACAATATGGCTCGGTGGGTTTTGGCTTGGGTTCGAAAATCGTTTAATAGGAAAAATTTTGAACCATGATTCCACGAGGGTGGATCATGGCTCACAAGGGTAGTTTAGGAGATAAAAAGTCTATAATTAAAATTTGGGAAGAAAATATTCAAGTTTGGATTAAATCGAGATTAAAACGCTCTACGAATAATTAATTAGGGAAATAAATTGAAAGGCTCGAATTTAAGTTAAATAAAATTATCAAAAATTTAGATTTAAGCTTAAATAATATTTGAGATAAGTCCATGTCAATAAAAGTTAGAAAAATTCAAAATCGAGAAATTTTACGTCTAGGTTCAAAACAGTCATTTTACACTAGGGTAATACGTCAAAGGTTGGCAGCGTCCCGAAGGATCATAACGCTTGTTAAATGACATAAAATGATGATTTTGATGAAAATATTATATTTAATGATTTATAGTAAAGCTGTGCAATTTTTACTGTTAAAATGCTACTTTTGAAAGTCATAGTATTTAAGCTTTAAAAAGAAAAGGAAAAATATTTTGAGCGATGTGAATTGAGTGTGACAAAGGATAGAGGATATGTGGGGGATCCATTTTAAGAACGAACGGTGAACTTACAATTTTATGGGAATGTCGTGAGGGAAAAGGCCCCAGAGGGAGCCCGTTTACGGGAAAAGGCCCCAGAGGGAGCCTAACGATCGTATTTCCATGGCGGTGCCTAGTGCCCGTCCCCATGGGCCATGTGGAGCTGAATACTGATCAGTCAACCAGAGGATAAATGCTAGTCACTTTCAAGGATCAAACTTCAACCAAAATGATAAAAGGATTGAAAGCTTTACGATTAAATGATTTCACAATTTACGATTTATTTATGCTTAAAAGTTATTTTAAATAAAAGTACGTTTTTTAATGCATGCGATTGTATATGTATTACTTGCTACTCATGTTTAGAACGTGCTGAGTCATTAGACTCACTAAGTTTGAATGTTGCAGAATTTGATGATATGAGGAGGCACTGACGCTTGAGGAGATCGAGTGCGACAGTACGCTACCGAGGGACATCTATTTTTCCACATTAGCTTGTTAGATAAAAGATTTAAAAGATTATTGTTAAAGAATTAGTAGAGATTTTTATGCTTTATTTTGATGTTAGTTTTTTTAAAGGTCGATGTAGGATTTTTGGTTAAGTTGACGATTTAGGGATTTTTATGCACTTACGATTTCAAAAGTTAAATTATTATGATTTATGAAAATGTTAAGTTATTTTAATTAATAATTTTCGAGTTTATGATTTTAAAAAAAGAGAGAAAAAGTAGAGGACGTTTCATTCACCTCTTCTATCTTAAGGATGGGATATTTACTAAAAGCTTTGATCTATACAACACTTTGTACAAACCCACTTCAGTTTGGACATAACACTGCCAAAACTGAAACTCTTAGTATCAATACAATTTTATCAGTACTCAAATGATATAATTTTTAAGCACAACTTATATCTAAAAGATCGAATATTTCAACAATGAATGTTTGTGCTTAAGCTCAAAATATAGCCTGAAAGCTATAGATATGTATGATAAACGTGAGCTTTTTAGAACTTTAACTCGAAGGTTAACTTAGAATGAATATACGCGGAGTTCTTGCCAACTTGGTAACTGTAGAACTCGTTAAATCAGACAACGTATAAGTCATGCATAATTACTATTATTTAAATTAAAAATGATTTTTATGCATCAGGATTTAAATTCATTCTTTTAAAATTGGTTGAGTTAGTATTATTTATTTTACGCAGTATTTTAGTTTTTATCTTTTCAGTTAAGTAAGTGAGGCCGGACTAGAGTTGGAGTATTAAGATAAAATTTAATGATAAGAAAATATTCCTAGAATTTATTCAAGATAAAGGATAATTTATTTTAATGTAAAAGAATGTTTAAGAATTAAATTAATTAATTAGAGATAAGTAGTAAATAAATTCTTTTATGTCCAATAATTTAATTAAAAGCCTAAATTAAAATATGAGACCAATTGAGATAAGTTAATCTAGGCTTACTTGATTTAAGAAATTGTAACTTAACATGTTAGTAATTTTTTTTTAAGAATTAGCCATGCATGCAAGAAAATCTTTATCCTAAATTAATTTATTAATTCACTAAAATACATAATAAGTGTTTAAAACTTTAATGAGTTAAAATTCAATAATTAAGCAATATTTTCCCTCCATTATCTTGCAATTGTCGGCCATCACCTAAAAGATTTAAATTAAGTTTGACAACTCATTTCCTTTGATTCTTTTCTTTATCCATTCTTGGTAGATAATCCCTTCATTTTTAATCACCAATAATTATTGAATTAAGCAATATCTCACTCCATTTTAATAGTAGATTTCGGCCACCTCCTTGATAGGATTTAAAATATTTGTCAACTCTCAATCTTTAATTCATTTCCTTATTTTTTTTTGAGAGATAACTCCATCACACTTAATCTTCAATAATTATTAATTAAGCAATTTTCTACCTTATTTTGAATGAAGAAAATCGGCCACCCCTTCAATCAAATCAAATCACTCCTCATTCCTTATCTATCAAACACTAGGATAGAAATATTGGTTGGCCATTTAAATCCCATTTATCTTGCAATCATTCTCTTCATTTCCTATCCTTCTCTCCCTCACCATTTCCACCGAAATTCAGTAGCAAAACCTCTCAAAAAAAAAACGTGAGAAGCAAGAGGAAAAACAAGGAAGAAAACAAGAAAGTAAAGCAACTCCATCTCCGCCGCGCCGTGTCGTCGTATTAATTTGTTTTCTTTTCGAACAAATTTCCAGGCATGTTTATATTATCTTTTTCTCTTCAATCAAGTCATATTATTATTTTAAAACATCATATGTGCATGAATCACGAAGCAAAACCGATTTTTGGACAGCAACATTTTCGAAAATATTGTGCAGATTTTCGGCTCATTCATTGTGCCTTCACGATTTTGTTGTTTTGATGATTTCAGGGTTGGGCTCGATTCCAAACATCCAAGGTTGCATCTAGATTGTTATAGGGTGTGTTAGGAAGAGATTGGTCCATTGGTTCGAGTTCATTCTCCACGGAAACACACATTTGACAACAACCTTTCATAGCTGCCATTTCGAGTCTCAATTTCCGATTCTTGTTTGTCTAAGGCGAGGGTTCGGATCTTGGTTGGCCTAGGGCCAGTAACCATGATTAAAACTCTTCCCTAGTATGTCTAAGACGTGATCAAGTCAGCATTTTGAGCCTTGGCCCATGGTTCCATCGGTTTAAAAATAAAACAACGCAAGTGTCCCACGGTTTCGATTTCTGATTTTTCTGTGTGTGAGTTTGTTCGGTTTTGAGGTTTGGTGTGGATCTCGGTTGGCTTTTTTGCCCTTAGCCATGGCTCACACAATACCTCATGATGTCTAGATCAAGCCATGGTCGATCATATGGCCATTGGAGTGACCAAAACAGCAAGTGAAGCGCTACACCCCCACGTATGCACAGCTTGGCTCTCGGGTGGGAGTGTGGCGTTGTTTCGGGTGTGGCTTGGATGGTGGCTGGCCTAGGGCCCTTAGCCATGGTTCAAATCATACCTTAGGATGTTGGGAAGAGGCTCTGGTTGGTGGTTCAAGCCCCAATGGCCAATAGCCTCGCAAACAAAGCGATGCAAGCACAAGCGCTGTTGCTGTAATTGGACAACAGCTTGGGGTTCGGTTCAGAGGTGTCGTTTGAGTTCTCGGTTAGCTTTTAGCCAATGGCCTTAGATGGGACAGTACCTTACTGAGTTAGAAAGGTCATGTTTTTGTCCGTTTGTGATTTGGTTAAGTTTAGAGGTAGTACAAGAATTTATGGTGCAATGTGCCAAAGTGACTCTCGAAAGAGCGTTTCATGATTTTGGCCACCATTCACATTTTTTTGTGTACTACAGCCTAGGGTCATGTCTTCCAGTATTTTAGGTGTAATTTAATCATGGCTAAATGATGGTTCAATGTCGGTTCGGGTTGGTACGAAGCCATGGTTGAATACCAAGTTTGTTGGGCGTAATTGTCTCGTTTTTGGTTCAGTTATGAAGTGTTGCTCAAGTTAAGTTCATTTGCATGATCCTCGTGTTAGAATTAGGTCGCAGCGAGCCTGGTAACGATCCAACTCATTCGGTAAAATAAAACAGGATTTTAATTATATTATGTGCATAAAAATATAAAATGTTTATTTTGAGATATATGCTATATGTCTTGTGGCCACCTAACGCTTATGAGATTCAGCTTATGGGATTATTACTTCACCCGGTGACTTACGACCGGTTCATGTTCATGTATGGGTACGGATATCCAGTCCAAGGGCTGTGATGTTCTCTACCGCCCAGTATACTGTGGTTTAGTCTGATCAGACGATTCATGTTATGTTATGTTATGGACCACTTGCGTAGAACATATTCTCAACAGAACATATGCTATTTTATGACAGGGCTCTATCGAGCAAACATTTTACGTACGATTTTCTGTTATATACGTATTTGTATTTCCTCATGACACGATTTTCACGTTACGCTTTACGATATGATATTTTTACGTTGCATACGATTTTATGATATATTTACTTGTTATCCACGATATATGCATGCAGAGTCTTTAGACTCACTAGACTTGATTGTTGTAGGTACTGATGAGGTCGAGACCGGGGGCGGGGACTAGTGAGCTAGCTTGGGTCGGCAGTATTAGGAACCCGAGGACCTCATGCCACAGTTTATTTATTATTATTATGAAAACTCATTTTAATCACGATGAATTATTTTAAGTTGTTGTTTTGAAACAAATATTTACTTCCACTGCTATTTTAACATTAAACTTTTTATCAGTTTATTTTGTGAATGAGGCACGTTATTTATTTTTAATAAGAAAAATTTTAAATAATTCCGCAAATTTACAAATACGAAATACAGGCCTCTACAGTAACTTTTTAACTGACTCTGTTTTGTGCGTAACTATTTTAGCTCTGTAACTCGGTAACTGGTTAACACTTTCTCAGCTGATCTTCTCGGATATTTATAGGCTTTGCTTCCAACGGTAATATTGAATGCGTTTGAATATTTATATCTGTTAGACACGTCAACATTCTTCTGACAATTGTATATTGTAGCTTTTCTGAAATGCGGCGTTCTCACTACAAGTTGCAGTCTACTTATGTACAAATTTTCGCTTGATAGCTACGTTCTTTAACTGATGACGTGTCAAGCTAATTTATCAGTTGACTCTTTATAGCCGATAGGATTAACTGATTGATGTGTAACTGATCTGTATTAACTGATCGTCCAGTTTACTACACAGCTTCAGTTAGCTTTATACAGTTCAGTTGCCTTTAATAATTTACGCATTAATCTTCAGTTCGGGCAACTATCAGTTTCACAATTTCAGTTCAGTTATCTTTAGTTGACTTGATCAGTTCTTCAATCTTTTCACACTCAATTTGTCAAACTCCGAAATTATAATTCCATCAATTTCCCTTTTTTTGGTGTTTACCAAAACTTGGAATTTATAAACTGCTCAAACTGAACTTTTTTAAATAAAATAATCTTTTATTGAAAAATCTTTCACTGTACAGATTCGTACAAGGAATGAAAGAATAAAATAATCTCAGAATAAAAGAATCTACGACTGACTGAAAATCTGCCAAAACTAATAACTGAATGTAGAGACTGTCTTCTAAATAATCTGACCTGTTCTTAATTTCCTTGATCAGTTGGTTGACTTGGTCTATTTTTAGATTCACTACACCAAAAACGGCAAACGACAACGGATTTTATCCGTTGTCGTAGCCTTTTTAAAACTATTGTAACTGAGGGTGTTGTTGAAAGTCCGTTCAACGACAACGGTTTTTATCCGTTGTGGTAGGTCAAACCGTCGCTAATAAAATTAGCGACAGTTCATTAAACCGTCGCTAGTTCAAATTAGCGACGGTTTATTCAACCGTTACTAATTTAAAATTAGCGACAGTTAGTAATCAAGATCGTCGCTAGTTTTAGCTACGGTTAGTAATCAAGATTTCCGTCGCTAATTTAATTCGAAAAAAAACAAATACTTTTAATAATTTAATAAATCTAAAAGAAACTAATAATCGAAACTAAAATCGTTTAAAAAAAAAATTTAAGTGTTGTGAAGTAGTAAAATCGTGTAAAAGAGAAAAATTGTAAGTGTTATGAAGTGATTAGAAAAATTTTACGTGTTGTGTGAAAGTGATAAAATTGTGTAAGAGAGAAAAATTTTAAGTGTTATGAAGTGGTGAAAAAAATTTTAAGTGTTGTGTGAAGTGATAACATGATGTAAGAGAGAAAAATTTTAAGTGTTATGAAGTGGTGAGAAAAATTTTAAGTGTTGTGTGGAGTGATAAAATGGTGTAAAAGAGAAAAATTTAAAGTGTTGTGGAGGAAAATGGACCAAAAATGGTGATATTTATAGACAGTTTGCGACGGTTTTTGATTAAACCGTCGCTATTGGTGACGGTAATTGAGAAATCGTCGCATGTTTTAATTTTGCAACGTTTCGGATTTAAACCGTTGCTAAAATTAGCGACGGTTTCAAAACACTATCGCTAATTTTAGCGACGGGTTTTGTGAAACCTTCGCTAATTTTAAACATGCGACGGGTTTTTTTAAAACTGTCGCTAAAATTAATCGTCGCTAATTTAATTAGCGACGGTTTTTATAAACCGAAAACCGTCGCTAAATTTAGCGACGGTTTTTGAAAAGCCGTCGCTAAATATTGCAACGTTTTCCAAAACCGGTTTCACTTAAAA
The DNA here is from genome assembly GCF_012295235.1 of Primulina huaijiensis. Taxonomy (NCBI): domain Eukaryota; kingdom Viridiplantae; phylum Streptophyta; class Magnoliopsida; order Lamiales; family Gesneriaceae; genus Primulina; species Primulina huaijiensis. The sequence continues at coordinate 9,987,367 of NC_133306.1, forward strand.
CCGTTGTCGATTGTCCAAAAAAACATGTTAATAGACAACGATTTTATGAAATGTTGTCATTGACCCTAAAAGAACGCTCAAAGACAACGGTTCTATATATAGAACCGTTGTCTTTGACCCCAAAAACCGTTGTCTTTGACTCAAAAAAGACAACGGTTTTTAAAAACCGTTGTCTTTGACCCCCAAAAGACAATGATTTTCAATAAAACCGTTGTTAAAAACATACGACAACGGTTTTCACAAAAATCGTTGACGTATATGCGTTGTTGTATGCATAATTTCTTGTAGTGATTGATGCTGCTGCTCTTCTTTCTGCTTTTCGCGCTTTTTGTCAACACCATCAACTTTACTGGATAATGTACGGACTTCTTAGGTGACAATAGATATAGCATTCATAATTTGTTTCTGTATCAAATCATTTCTCTTCGTCATGCTTGTTTGTATAAAATCCATTCTATTTATCATCATGTCCTGAGTTTGGAAAAGGTCTGGAACAGTCACTCTGTCCTTCTTCAATTGATCTACTAGAAGGAACAAGGAAGTGATATCTTTAGTAACCTGCTGAAGGCTCTTCATAGTGCTCTCCTACGTAGAATCAATCTTCAGTGTCCGCAGCAGTTGGGTTGACTTCATGTCAGAAATAGTCGAAATAAGATTGTGCAAGTCGGACTGAATTTCTTCCATCATAATCTCAGCAGCCATTGGTATCTGAGGAGACAGGACTTCAGATGATTCTGGTTCTTGCTCCTTGTCTTCTTTATTGAAAATTACCAAGGCCTTATCTGTTGATTCACTCACAGCCTGAACTATTTCTGGAATAATTTCTTAAACTACCACTTTTTGAGGTTCTTGGGGTGGAGTAGAAGTTTGAGTAGCAGTTGGCTTTTCAGTTTGCACTTCTACTTCTTCAGTCTGTTCAGTTGGTTTATCAACTGACACTTCAGTTGGCTCATTAGTTGGCACTAGCACATCTTCTATTTGGTCTGAGTGCAACTGAGCCATGTCAGCTTGATTTACTTGTTCAGTCGTGGCATCCGACTGAACTAGTTCTTGTAAAACAACCTTTGTGGCTGATTGTTCAGTTATGTTCTGGTCTTCAACTGGTTCATCAGTTAAAACGTTTAGCTGAATGTCAGTGGAAACTGGCTGTATTACTTCATCGGCATTTGACAGTGACAACTCAGCATCGGTGTACAGTTGAAGACCTGCTGGAAGAGATTTAGGAGCAGAAGATGATGGTTGAGCATCCTTGGAGGAAGAAACAGTTACTTGCTTAGTTTGTTTAGCAACTGCTTTCTTGGAGGGCTCTGACTGATTTGTTGAAGGTTCAACCTGCTCCTCTTAGGTTGGACTTTGGGAATTTACTAGAATATGCAATTGTTGATCCATTTCGCAATTTTTTATCTTTATCTGCAATGATAATAGATTCGTGTCCAGCTGGTGAAAAACTGCTATGTCATTGTAGGTAGTTGGACTGGTAGGATCATAGTTCATGCATAGCTGAGTTGTGACTTCATATAGCTTCTTGACACGCATCAGATCAAAGAAATAATTCCTCCTCTCCAGCTCTTGAGCTATTGTGGCAGCTTTAACTGTCTTTTGGACCGTTGTTTCCAGGGCGATGAACTTGTTCAAAACTGATGTCTTCTGCAATCGCCTGGCAAACACTTCAGTCCTAAATCTGACCCGTTCATTATACACTTTCAACTTCGATTAGGAAATTTCATTTATTTCTTCCCATAGAAAATTAATATGAGTTTGAATCAGGTTGGTTGGTCTGGGCTCTTCAATCAACTTGTCCTCACCTTTTGGGTCAGTGAGGGCATGAGTAAAGCTCAGCCCTGTCAAAGTTGAATCAATTTTTTCACGTATCACTACTCCCTTTGGTCGGGCAAAAGGCTGTGTATTTGTACCGGTGAAAGTGATGAGTGGTGCTCTCACTCCAACTTGTTTCTGTTTCTCACCAGAGTCGGTGATAGTCTTCTTTGAATAAGCAATTGGAGGAGGTTGCTGATGTTCAGTTGAAGATGAAACTGGAACTGCCTGATTGGTATAGCAATAATAGGTTGTTCAACTCCAGTTGGCTTTAATCTTTCAGCTGGGACAACTTCCACAGCAGCAGTTGGTTTGGTCTTTTGGGACCTTGGATTTTTGACGATTTTTGGAGATGGAGTTTTCTCCGATTCAGTTTCACTGACAATCAGTTTCCTCTTGATTGCCTTTTTCTGAGCCAAGTCCTTGGTCTTCTTGACTGATTTGGGAGATGCCTGCACCCCAAGCTCCTTTTTTCCTTTGACAAACTGCTCAGGAGACTTGTCCAGCTTGTTCTTGGGTTGCCGAACATTCTTGGCAGTGAAAACCTTGAATTTGGATGATTTTTCAGCAGAGTCATCCACCAAACCTTTGTTTTTCAAGAGGTAGCTGAGTGGCTCAGCAAAATTTTTGGACTGTTTAGAAGACTGAACATGTTCTTGAAGATGGAAAAAATGATAGCTGACCAGTTCAGTCTCCGTCCAGTCATGATAGCAGTCATTACTTGAAATTTTTCAAGGGTGAGGGCAGCAAACAAGCCTGCCTTGGAGAATACACCCTTGGACACGATATCAACCAGTATCTGAATCTCTTGCTTCAGTTCTTTCTTTGGATCAGAAACCTTGATTTTCCGTCCATCAGCAGATAGCAACGTCTGCATCTCTTCAATATCAGAAGTCTTCACTTCAGAAAAGTGAGCTTAGCCATCAGAAGGCAGTTGGAAGAATTGCTGAAGGAGTCTTCTTCAATGATCAGCAACTTGCTGTTGACGGTTGTTGTGATTTTACCTTCAGCTGAGATGAAGCTATTAGCATAAAGATCCTGAATCTCCTTGGGATAAATTTCTTGAGTTGATAACCCCAGAAATTTCTTCAGTCCAGCTGCTTCGAGCTTGAGAAAGACACTTCGAACATCTTCCTCCTTAAGAGAGAGGACTAAGTCGAAGTCAATAGCCATTGCATTAAGAATGTACGCGGGGATTTGGCTTGCCATTGCTGAAAGTTTGTGAAACGTCTCCCGTTTTAAAAGTGCGGAATATTTTTTTTTTTTTAAAAAGCTCGCAATCACAAAATGACATTTAAAATAATCGTATTTATTTGCCAATAAAAGTAGTGCAGTTTAAAAATAACTAACGTCATCCAAAATCAACGTAAACGTAAACGTGTAAAAATCGTAAAATCATCAACATATAAAAATGCGTAACTCCTCTCAAAACACATGAATCAATATGCGGAAAAATAATGGTCCTCGGGTCATATCACCGCACATGCCGCCTGCCTACTCAGTCTTCGGCACCTCTGGTTCCCTGATCAAAATGCTCACCTGCATCACACACGCCTAGTGAGTCTAAAGACTCAACACACCTGTACAAGTAATAGCAAGTACATATACGTAGCACACAACAGTGAAAAATAGCATAATAAACATACATTTCATGAGCTTAAAAACATGAACATGAACGTGTCGTGTAAAATCGTAACATGTCAAAACATGTCTCTTCATGTTATCATATCGTATGCGTAACCGTGATATGTCAAAACATGGTAATAGCATGTATCATCGTATCAACATATACGTGTTAAAATCTTAATTTGAATTCCGTTCATTAGCTGTGACTTCCGTATCATCATGTCATCATGTCAGTCGATGGATCCATCTACGTGTAACCGCGGTACCCGGCGGCGAGGATCATCAGCGACGGCATTACCCGCCCACTGAGTCCGGGCCTTACATGTCATCGTGTCATCGTGTTAGTCACAACTAAATCACTTCCTTCAAAACATGTCATCATATTCATCACTTAATAAGAACATGCATATACATAATTTTTCCTTTAAACCAAGCATGCACCGTATTTATCATACTTGCGTAAAAACCGTAAACATGATGCATAATCATTTAAAATATCTTAATTTGTGCTCAGGGCGCTGACTTGACCAAAATCTCACCCCGGGTGCAAAATGATCATTTTGCCCCTAGAAACCCAAAAATTATCGTTTCACCTCTAGACCTCTAAAATTTACCCGAAGCTTACCAAACTTCTTAAAATGTCCCAAAACATATTTAAAAGTATTCCTAGACGTAAACTCGAGCCAAATTCATAACTTAAACGATTCGTTTTAAAACTTGGACTAGGGTCCAGGTTTTAACCGGAATGGAGCGGAAATTAAACCAAAACTTTCTCAACTTTTTACCACACCTACTAGACACTTAAGAGTCCTAAACCTCAACAATTCCAGCCCCTAAACTCACGAGGCAAACCTCTAACAGTTGCTGGAAATTTGCTGGAAAATCGCAACTTCCCTACTCCAAACCCGAAATGACCCCTTCGCATCTTAGCGCTTCCCTGCTCGCACAAACTCGCATCAGCCACAACCCAACCTACTACGGACCAAGACAAGAACTTTATGAACCTACCAGACCCGCGCCCCAGGCCCCATGCAAGCCGCTAACCTCTAAGAACCGTGAATCACCAAGGATCTCCTACCGCGGCTAACCCATCTCACCCTTGCTCGGTTGTTCGTTCCCTCCGTTCCAGCGTGGCTCGAGCAATTCCAGACCCTGACTCAGACCCACCAGGGTCTGGTCCAGGGCTGGAGAAGGCCCCCGCTCAGCTGGCGTGGCAGAAAGAAGGACCGAACCCCTGCACTAACCTCCCGATCTGCACAGCCCTTCACGCTTCCAACCAAACCCGATCACTTCCCATTCCAGCGCCTACGCCTCACACTCCCGCTCTGTACAGAATCTTGACAGCCTTATACGACAGCCCCTTGCACCACATATCAGAAATCGTGAGTAGCAATTAAGAGAAATGCATGGCAAAGATGAAAAACCAAAAAGAATTCTTCCTGCTCAAGGACCGATCAAATAGTTTCACACATCATGTATATATATATATATACGTGAATGATGCAGCAAAGGGGATACAAAGCATGCCTTAAATGATGCACACACGTAAGGGACCCGAGATGAAGGCCAAAGGAACTTCTTTGCAAGACCAAGTGGAAAACCGATGGGGCCTCTAGATATAATTGATGAAAACGAGAGGGAGATGGTGCTCTGAATGGGGTGTCGGCTGGTACAAAGTTTAGGTTTAGGGTAAATGGTGTTTAAGGGTTAATTATATAGATAAAATATTAGTTAATAGGCCTAAATTGTTTAACTATAGATTAAAAAGATAATTAAGCCCTATAAACTCAAAAGTAGGCCCATTAAGCCCAAACCCACTCCCGAAAAATATTTCGTGTTGAAAAGGTTTTGAAAATAATAGCCGAAACCTCAAAAAGTCCCCCGATTCGGTAAATTTACGTACCGTTAAAAATAAAATCCTGCGGATAAAAATACCCAATAAAATCCCTTTTTTTTTGAAAAATACCCTTAAAAACACCTTATATTAATTAATAAAAATTAATCATGTAATAAAATAATTTTCCTGAAAATTCTCCGGTCTCCGTTCCTCGTTCGAGCGTGAAATGCAACTTAAATTCTAATGCAGGAAACTTTTAAAATATCATGAAATAAATCTTTATCATGCAATAATAATGCATAAAATGCATAAAAATAATTAAACACAATTTAATAAAATAAACATGCATTTTATGCTTTAAAAGAATTTAATAAAATACCAAAGAAATTTGATAATTTACATGCATGTGGTTCACGTGGACTTTTCGATTTTTCGGGACGTTACAATCTACCCCTCTTAAATTGAATTTCGTCCTCGAAATTCGCTTATCCTCGATAATCAAAAAGTTAAATTCTTAATTCTAGTATCCTAACAATCCACGCTTCCGTTGCGCTACTCTGATAAAATAAGTGTAAGTTGTCCTTATGTCTCTTCAATCCTAATTAAATTGCCTACCAAAATCCTCGTTTGCGAATCGTAACTTAAAGCGTCTTATGGTGACTAAGTTCTATTTTCCTAATACCTCGAATTTCAACTTACCTCGCAATTCCTCATACTAGAAATGGATGTCCAAACTTTATCGTATCTTACTTTACTTATACAATACCCATATTGTTCATCAACCTATTACATTGTCCTATATGCTGTTCAACTTAAGAAATCTTAGCCCCAAAAATTCACTGACCGACTTCTATCATCAGTGATACACTTAAAAGTTAAACCTTATCTCAACTCCATAACAAAATTTGCCTAAGATTCTTGAATCGAATCTTTATCTTACGACACCAAACTTACGTAACGTAACTATGTACAAGTATATCCCAAATATAAAATTGTTGCAAATCTTAAATTTGCGTAACGTTAATCCATAAAACCCAAGTTAGGGAATATCGATCTTCTACATTAATAATAAAACCATTCTAGTATCAATTACATGCTTAAACTATTTCTTTCTCTATTACAATATAGTTGAGGCATAAGACCCTGGACTTTCCTCATTGGAACAAATGTCGCATTCTTACGTATCCTTAATGCTTAATTATTACTAGTGTATAAACTTAATAAGTTACCTCATGTTTAGTGATAAACTTACTCTAATAATCCAACTTCACGTATTACACCCATAGCGTTCTAGAATCTCCGTATCACGATTTTAGATTTCTTACTTGATAAAAATCTTAACATTCGTCCATTGGTAACCTATGTCGAACACAAATAATTCTCTTTTGTTTTTATTTCACCCAAAATTTTCGTATGAACACACATTCCCATAAATTTGCAATTTAAACTTACGCAACTCAAGTAGTTTTGGATAACACAATTCCAATACACATATCTACTTAATCCTAAGTTTTTAATGGCTTTCAAAAATTCCTCAAAACAAGGTATCTACCTCACCTCTTACATGTGTCCATCAATTAACCTAACCATCCATCATACTAACCCAACTTTATATAAAAAAAAATTTAAATTCCCACAAGGTATAATCTTAACTGTTAAGATCATGGCTAACACTTAAATTTTCAAGCCCAATGTTGATTTATCTTACAATGTCCTTGATTACCATTCCTTATAACACTATAACTCATATGTTTCAAGGTTCTAAATATCCCTTCAAGCCTAAATCATCGAAAATTCTTATCCTTTAAACCATTTGATTCTCACTTACTTCTGAACTAGTTCCCCCAAATTTCTTAAAAATTGTAACTTTTTTTTTTTAATTTCCTCAAATATTATCCAATTTGTCCTAAATTTCTAAATTCCACAATTACCCATAAGTTCTTGGCGTTCCTAATTCCATTTTATAGGTTTCTCGTAACATAAAGTTCAATAATGTTAAGCTTATTAGACCCAAAATCAATCTACATAACCTCGAATAATTATTGATTTAACCCAAGTGTTCCTCAAAAGTTCGAATTTAATCCTTAAAAATTTCGAGATTGGCAACTTGGCCCTTAAAGTCCTCGAAAATTGCATTCTTGGCCTTACAACTCTTCAAAATTTGCTTTTTGGTCCCCATAAAATTTTCGATTTTAGCCTCATTAAACCTTAAAATCTTTGAACTCAAAATTTAATCCTCAAAAATTTGGAGAATTTGAAAAGAATCCCTTAAAATTTTGATTTGTTTGTTCTTAGGTCTCCCAAATTATTGGTTATTACAATTAGGACCACAAAATTCTCAATTCGTGCAATTCAATCCTTAAATCCAACTATGTAGAGCATGCATCCTAAATAAATTCTCATAATCAATCCTACATTTTCATAGATACTTAAAATCCTCAAATTGTACATTTATAATCCTAAAGATTGTCGTAGTCTTCGAATCGTTATTGCTTATATGGAATCCTAAAAAATTTACTCGACTAGCAACCAAGAACCATCAATAATTTCTTAGAAATTCTACAAGTCCAAAAAAAAAAAATATATTAATAATTTTCAAGATTAACTTATGACCCATAAGGAGGATATCAGTACTACTAACCTAAAAATCAATATAGTCAAATCATTATCAACCTCTCCTAAAGCCCAATATTTGAATTCTTAGACACGTCCAATTCCAACGTAACTAACATGCAATTTAAATCTGTTCTTTTTTTTTACACTAAATCCTTAAATCATAAAAGCAGTTAAACATATACAGTAGATCGTCATAAAGCGTAAATCATGTTAACATGCAGGTGATAAGAGTAAATCATTTAAAACATTTAAATCGTAAAAGCTTACAGACTTGAGGCTTGAAGACTGAGTGGTAGAAACTGGCGGTGGCACAACCCTATACAAGACCCTTGCTCTGATACCAACTGAAACGTCTCCCGTTTTAAAAGTGCGGAATATTTTTTTTTTTTTAAAAAGCTCGCAATCACAAAATGACATTTAAAATAATCGTATTTATTTGCCAATAAAAGTAGTGCAGTTTAAAAATAACTAACGTCATCCAAAATCAACGTAAACGTAAACGTAAACGTGTAAAAATCGTAAAATCATCAACATATAAAAATGCGTAACTCCTCTCAAAACACATGAATCAATATGCGGAAAAATAATGGTCCTCGGGTCATATCACCGCACATGCCGCCTGCCTACTCAGTCTTCGGCACCTCTGGTTCCCTGATCAAAATGCTCACCTGCATCACACACGCCTAGTGAGTCTAAAGACTCAACACACCTGTACAAGTAATAGCAAGTACATATACGTAGCACACAACAGTGAAAAATAGCATAATAAACATACATTTCATGAGCTTAAAAACATGAACATGAACGTGTCGTGTAAAATCGTAACATGTCAAAACATGTCTCTTCATGTTATCATATCGTATGCGTAACCGTGATCTGTCAAAACATGGTAATAGCATGTATCATCGTATCAACATATACGTGTTAAAATCTTAATTTGAATTCCGTTCATTAGCTGTGACTTTCGTATCATCATGTCATCATGTCAGTCGATGGATCCATCTACGTGTAACCGCGGTACCCGGCGGCGAGGATCATCAGCGACGGCATTACCCGCCCACTGAGTCCGGGCCTTACATGTCATCGTGTCATCGTGTTAGTCACAACTAAATCACTTCCTTCAAAACATGTCATCATATTCATCACTTAATAAGAACATGCATATACATAATTTTTCCTTTAAACCAAGCATGCACCGTATTTATCATACTTGCGTAAAAACCGTAAACATGATGCATAATCATTTAAAATATCTTAATTTGTGCTCAGGGCGCTGACTTGACCAAAATCTCACCCCGGGTGCAAAATGATCATTTTGCCCCTAGAAACCCAAAAATTATCGTTTCACCTCTAGACCTCTAAAATTTACCCGAAGCTTACCAAACTTCTTAAAATGTCCCAAAACATATTTAAAAGTATTCCTAGACGTAAACTCGAGCCAAGTTCATAACTTAAACGATTCGTTTTAAAACTTGGACCAGGGTCCAGGTTTTAACCGGAATGGAGCGGAAATTAAACCAAAACTTTCTCAACTTTTTACCACACCTACAAGACACTTAAGAGTCCTAAACCTCAACAATTCCAGCCCCTAAACTCACGAGGCAAACCTCTAACAGTTGCTGGAAATTTGCTGGAAAATCGCAACTTCCCTACTCCAAACCCGAAATGACCCCTTCGCATCTTAGCGCTTCCCTGCTCGCACAAACTCGCATCAGCCACAACCCAACCTACTACGGACCAAGACAAGAACTTTATGAACCTACCAGACCCGCGCCCCAGGCCCCATGCAAGCCGCTAACCTCTAAGAACCGTGAATCACCAAGGATCTCCTACCGCGGCTAACCCATCTCACCCTTGCTCGGTTGTTCGTTCCCTCCGTTCCAGCGTGGCTCGAGCAATTCCAGACCCTGACTCAGACCCACCAGGGTCTGGTCCAGGGCTGGAGAAGGCCCCCGCTCAGCTGGCGTGGCAGAAAGAAGGACCGAACCCCTGCACTAACCTCCCGATCTGCACAGCCCTTCACGCTTCCAACCAAACCCGATCACTTCCCATTCCAGCGCCTACGCCTCACACTCCCGCTCTGTACAGAATCTTGACAGCCTTATACGACAGCCCCTTGCACCACATATCAGAAATCGTGAGTAGCAATTAAGAGAAATGCATGGCAAAGATGAAAAACCAAAAAGAATTCTTCCTGCTCAAGGACCGATCAAATAGTTTCACACATCATGTATATATATATATATACGTGAATGATGCAGCAAAGGGGATACAAAGCATGCCTTAAATGATGCACACACGTAAGGGACCCGAGATGAAGGCCAAAGGAACTTCTTTGCAAGACCAAGTGGAAAACCGATGGGGCCTCTAGATATAATTGATGAAAACGAGAGGGAGATGGTGCTCTGAATGGGGTGTCGGCTGGTACAAAGTTTAGGTTTAGGGTAAATGGTGTTTAAGGGTTAATTATATAGATAAAATATTAGTTAATAGGCCTAAATTGTTTAACTATAGATTAAAAAGATAATTAAGCCCTATAAACTCAAAAGTAGGCCCATTAAGCCCAAACCCACTCCCGAAAAATATTTCGTGTTGAAAAGGTTTTGAAAATAATAGCCGAAACCTCAAAAAGTCCCCCGATTCGGTAAAATTTACGTACCGTTAAAAATAAAATCCTGCGGATAAAAATACCCAATAAAATCCCTTTTTTTTTGAAAAATACCCTTAAAAACACCTTATATTAATTAATAAAAATTAATCATGTAATAAAATAATTTTCCTGAAAATTCTCCGTTCCTCGTTCGAGCGTGAAATGCAACTTAAATTCTAATGCAGGAAACTTTTAAAATATCATGAAATAAATCTTTATCATGCAATATTAATGCATAAAATGCATAAAAATAATTAAACACAATTTAATAAAATAAACATGCATTTTATGCTTTAAAAGAATTTAATAAAATACCAAAGAAATTTGATAATTTACATGCATGTGGTTCACGTGGACTTTTCGATTTTTCGGGACGTTATAGTTTGAATAACTTCGAAGAAGAAAAACTTCGAGTGTTTGATATGCACTGAAAGTTGAAATGCTCGTAAAGAAACTGAAAAGAAGCGGCGCAATTACTTATGTTAGTGACTGTGTAAATTTCTTGGACACGTGTCAGTTCAAGATTGATTTGAATAAAACGTGTGAGCGTGGTGTGTAATTGTGAATAAGACTCGGTTGGACTACGTGGGGCCACGTTACCAATCACTATTCAATGAATGACATAAATAAATGCGTAATTTTAACAGTCACATCACTTAATGTGGAATTTCATCGATAATCAGTCAACCTATATGATAAGATCAGTTAAGTCAAAAACTGAGTGATCAGTTGAGAACTGAATCAGTTCAGTTGATGACCAACTGACAATTGTCTTATCAGTTAACCAATTTAAAATCGACATTCCCCCTAAATAAATGCATATAAGTAAAAAAGAGTAAGAGAATCTCATCCTCGATGAATTAATTTCATCTGTTTGACTGATGTCTCTTCATCTTCTTCTGTTTCTTCAGTTAGAGTCTGTCTATAAATAAAATCAAACTTATCAGATACAAATATTATAGCATATAATATTGATCAAGCGCAGATGGACAAAGCAAGCAGTTCCAATAAGCCCAATCCTGCAGAAAGGCTTTCATTCGTGGAAACTTGGAAGAGAGATATCGAAGACTTTGTCTTTGATAAAGTATTGTCCATCTAGACGAAGATTCATGATCTGAAAACTATTCAGAGAGATAAATTAGTTGCCACTGATGAACAGAAGGCAACTGAAATCAAATATAAGCGGCGTCACTCCGTCATTCATACTTCAGACCTTGTAACTAATGAAAGTCTCTACTACCTGATGCTCAACAAGGAGTATAGGATACTGGAAAAAATTATTTTCACAGAAGATTTTAGGAGAATTTCTGAGGAGATGTCCTTATGGTTATCTCTTTGGCTAAATTCAGTAGAAATATAACTAAACCGTGTAATAGCAGCTAGGTATTATCAATAAAGTTTCTATTTCGATTCATTGTTATTTATTAATTTCACTGTTATATTTTCTGCAATCTAATTGATACTAACTTAATAATATTTAGTAATAACTGAATAGCCATTGATTAACAACACTAGGTGACAAAAATAATGCAACTAAGATTAAGACAAATCAATTAAACCAAAAATATTACGAAAGTAAGAAAACTTAGTCTCGGGTAATGTCTTGGTGAAGATGTCAGCTGCTTGAAGTTCAGTTGATATGTAATCCAGCCTGATTGCCTTCTTTAGAGCATAATATCTGATGAAGTGATCTTTGACATCAATGTGTTTGGTTCTGGAGTGAAGAACTGGATTATATGTGATCGCAATTGTGCTTGTATTTCACAGAAGATTGGTGATTCTTCTGCAATAATTCCATAATCTTTTAGTTGTTGTTGAATCCAGAGTAGTTGGGCACAGTAACTTCTAGCAGCTAGATATTCTGGTTCAGTTGTGGAAGTTGCTATGGATGTTTGCTTCTTGCTGAACCATGAAATCAGTCTGTCTCCTAGAAACTGACATGATCCACTGGTGCTTCTACAATCAAGCTTACATCTTGCATAATCTGCATCTAAATAACCTACTAAATTGAAAGATGAGTCCTTAGCATACCATAAGCCCACATTTTGTGTGCCTCTAAGATATTTCAATATGCGTTTTGCAGCTGAAAAATGCGATTGTTAGGATCTGCCTGAAATCTAGCACACATGCAAACATCAAATACAATATCAGGACGACTCGCAGTTAGGTATAATAAAGAACCTATTAAATCTCTGTAAAGTGTCATCTCAACTGATATTATCCCTTCATCTTTATCTAATTTAATCGATGAGCTCATGGGAGTATTTGTAGCTGAACATGTCTCCATGACAAATTTCTTAAGCAGTTCTTTCGTGTATTTTGTCTGACTGATAAAAGTACCAGTTTCCAGTTGGTTCACTTGCAAACCAAGAAAGAACGTCAGCTCACCCATCATACTCATCTCAAATTTTTCCTGCATTAACTTGAAAATTTTCTCACATGATTTGGTGTTAGTTGACCCAAAAATAATATCATCAACATATATTTGCACAAATAAAATATTATCATTCTTTGAAAATTTGAACAAAGTCTTATCCACTGTTCCAACAGTGAAATCATGATCAGTTAAGAATTTTGAAAGTGTCTCATACCAAGCTCTGGGAGCTTGTTTAAGACCGTACAAAGATTTGTTCAAATGATAAACAAGATCAGGATAGGAGTGATTAACAAAACCTGGTGGTTATTCAACACACACTTCTTCCTGCAACTGACCATTTAGGAATGCACTCTTCACATTCATTTAGTAGACTTTGAATTCTTTGAATGAGGCATAAGCAAGGAATATTCTGATTGCTTCCAGTCGTGCAACTGGTGCATATGCCTCGTCGTAATCAATTCCTTCTTCTTGCCTATATCCTTGTGCTACGAGCCTCGCTTTATTGCTCACAACTGAACCATCTTCGTTCAGTTTGTTCCTATAGACCCACTTTGTACCTATAATGGTTCTAGAAACTGGTCTTGGAACCAAATTCTAGACGTTGTTATATATGGGTAAACTGATTTAGCTCTTCTTGCATAACATTTATCCAGTTAGGATCAACAAGAGCTTCATCAGTTCTTTTTGTTTCAAGTTGGGAAACAAAAGCTGAATTAATAAATAAGTTAATCATTTGATTCCGAGTTCTTACCGGATCAGATGAATTACAAATGACCAATTCTGGTGGATGTGATTTCTTCCATCTGTATTCAGCATTAGTTGTATTGATTTCAGCAACTTTTTCAGTTGGTAACGGAATTTTTTCTTCAGTTTCAGTGGCTGCTGCTTCAGTTGGTATTTGAATATCATCATTTTGCCCCACCGACTGATTATCAGGAACAATATCTTGTTCAATTGATTGATCCACTACTTCTCGTTCTTGTGTTTGAAAGAGATTTCTATTGATATGAACTTCTTCTTCACTATCATCCTCCAAACTTATATCTGTAAAGCGATCAATCAGCTCAACTGGATCAATTGGTTTATCAGTTAGTTTTGATTCGTCAAATAAAACATGAATCGATTCTTCTACATTCAAAGTACATTTATTGAAAACTCTATAAGCTTTACTAACTGATGAATAACCCAAAAATATTCCTTCTGCATGTAACGGACCGTACTTTTAAACTATTTAAAATTTGCGGAAAAATAAAAATTTTCATAAATAAGAAGTAAACCTTCAATCAAAAGCTATTCATCCAAAATATTTGTAATACAAAGATCACAAATAAAGTTTGCTAAAAGTGTTTGTTTAAAATAACATAACCAGAACATAAATTAGAGTATTTTGATCATTGCATAAAACTTCAAAACATGGCGGTCCTCGGGTTTATCCTCCCGCTCAGTCCAAGCCAGCTCCTTGGTCTCCACCCCTAGCCTCCTCAACATACTCCTCATCTGCATCGATCAAATCTAGTGAGTCTAAAGACTCAACACGTATAAACTGGAAGGTAATGAATGGTACATAATAAAACCACATGCAACTTTAAAATAGGGAGTACATACATGAAACATGAACTTACATAACTAAAACTTGAACATACGTACGTACATACATAGTAGTGCCATCAAAATAAAACTTTTCTTAAACATGCTTGCATACTTGAACATACATACTTCATCATTTTGCGTAGAGGCATATTTTAAAGCAAGTGACCCATACATAATAAATGCCGGATCAGACAAACCACAGTACTGGGCTGACAAAGACGTATCCACTGCCACATACATGAGATCTCCGTTCATGCTTTAACGGGTGGATTGGTCCCCGTTCATGCTTTAACGTTTTCCAATCCTGATCTAAACCCGTTCATGCTTTAACGGGGTGGAGAGGTCCTCGGCCACGTTCACCGACTTCCAAACCCATTCATAATTTGGTCACAAGACATTTAGCATACCTCAAAAACTTGAAATATTTTCTTTTGCACGTCAACATACTTACTTGGCGTTGAGGGATTCGTTGGATCTCGCTTGGGGCCGCTGCTGCAACATACTAACATGAGTTTGAATACTTAACTTGCATAACTTAGACGTAGGTACTCGACCTCACCACCAAAGTGATTAAATAGCTTATGACATTCTAAATCGCTCGGGACTTGACCTCGTTTAATCATCATACTAAACCATGACATAGAACCCCCAAAACATATCCTATATTTTATATTAATAACCCCAAAACAAATCCTATATTTTTATATAAATAAATTTTAACTATCGTACTAAACCATGATATAAATTCCCGAAGCAAATAAAAAAAACTTTTTTTTTAAATATTTTTTTTAAAAGGGTACACGGACCCCGTGTAGGGGTCCGGGTTGGCTCTGGAAATTCGTATTTTTGAAGGAAAAAAGACACAGACTCCGTGTCGGGGTCCGGGTAGCCTCTGGACTTGGACATTCACGAAAATTCGCTATCTTATTCATTCATTCTCTCAATCCAAGCCTAAGAACCATGAACCAACACCCTGAGACTCATCCTAGGATGCTATTACATTGATTCAAACCCGTATAAACACCCCAAACGTCTCCAAGCATCGACAAGCAATTTCAATATAACAATAACCCGTAATTCGACATCCTTTCGCTACCTACGACTTCTATTACATCCCAAGCCAATCCCGTCCCAAACGAACCACCAAATAACACCTAAACTCATCCCATAACATATCTAAATGCAGTAGCACAAGCCCGGCAGTGCCCAACGAAGCCTGCAACTCAAAAACTTCAAAACATGATGAACATCATTTTCATAAGAACGCAGGTTTGATCAGTCCCACAAAAATGATCATAACTCACTCGATTTGTATCCAAAACTTTTGAATTTATGTCAAATCGAAGGTATCAAAAAGTTATATGATTTTTATGTTGAAAGTTTACTCAAAATCACGACTGAAAAATCGCAGTTTTCAAAAGAACAACAAATTTTGAAATTTTACATCTAAAAACGTTTCAAAATCGATTCAACTTGTTTCTGCTCAAACTTCGTACATCACACATGGATTTTTACGCATAAAACAACGCAACACATACTATGACATGATCGACGTAGAAAGAAACAGAATATACGTGCCTTTAAATCTTTAACGTTACCGAAACGACGACACCGAAGCGGAGATGTCGTGAGGATTGATCCGGGACGAACGTGGCACTAAAATCTTTGAAGAAAACACACGAAAATTTGCCGGAAGATGGAGAGGGAAGGGGGCGGCTGCTTTAGACACCAAGAACCCTAGTTTTCTCTCTTTAAAAATCTGAAATAAAATGTGTAGGGTGTATTGTGTGTTTTGGTGTGTGTAAAAATGTGTAAGTGTGTGTGAGTGTGTGTGAGTGTGTGTGGGTTTTTAATTAGGAGAAATCATGCTAAATTAACTAATTAAAATGATAATAAAAAGTTAACCCATACTAATTTTATAAAATTCTCATTTTTAACAAAATAAATGCACAAGATCAACTTTAAAAGTTTTAAAATTCTAAAATTCACCTAATAATTAAATTAGACTTTAAAATGCTGAAACTTAATAAATTAGTTAAAATGCCCCAACCTCAACTTAAAATAAAATACCACATTTTAAATTGCTAAACTCGTCACCGGTCTTTCCCTCGATCTCGCATCGAAAAATCGCATGGACATGAAACTTGAAAGACATTTTAACGTGTATCACATAAACATGAATAATTTAAAATAATGCATTTAAATAAATCATGCATGGCTAAAAACTCATTTTAAACTTAAATAAATAATTTAACAATTAAATAAATGCATGGGTTATACGTGTACTGAATTTGGGCTCTACAGTTCCTCCCCCACTTATATAAATTTCGTGCTCAAAATTAAATCTTACCGAACAACTCCGGGTAGCGAATTCTCATATCTGCCTCGGACTCCCAAGTGGTCTCCTCCACTGATTGATTTAGCCACCGGAATTTGACCAACTTGATCACCTTGTTCCGAAGTCTCCGCTCCTGTCTGTATAGGATTTAGACAGGTCTTTCCTCATATGACAGATCTGGAGCCAACTGCAACGGCTCAGAACTCAAAACATGCGAAGGATTTGCTAGGTACTTCCTCAGCATCGAGCCGTGGAACACATTGTGTACACCGGCCAAATTCGGCGTTAAGGCTACACGATAAGCTAGTTTCCCAACCCTGTCAAGAATCTCGAACAGTCAAATAAACCTCGGACTAAGCTTGCTTATCTTCCCAAATCTCATAACACCCTTCATGGGTACTATCTTCACGAAAACATGATCACCTACGGCAAACTCTAGATCCTTTCTCCTCTTGTCAGCATAACTCTTTTGGCGACACTGGGCGGTCTTCATACTGTCTCGGATCTTGGCCACCACATTTGCAGTCTGATGAACTATTTCTCGACCAAGTTCTGCTCTTTCACCGACTTCATCCCAATGAATCGGCGATCTGCACTTCCTTCCATACAATTCTTCGTATGGAGCCATACCTATAGATGCTTGAAAACTGTTGTTGTAAGTAAACTCCACTAGAGGCATCTTCAATTCCCAATTCCCATGGAAATCGATCATACAGGCTCGCAATACATCCTCCAAACTCTAAATCACTCGCTCAGACTGGCCATCTTTCTGCGGGTGAAAAGCTGTACTGAATAGCAACTTCGTCGCCATGACTGCGTGCAAACTCTTCCAGAAGGACGATGTAAACCTCGGGTCCCTGTCGGACACAATAGAAACTGGGATCCCGTGCCATCTAACTATCTCCTTGATATAGAGCTCCGCATACTGCGTCATGGAGAAAGTCGTCTTCACTGGTAAGTCGATCCACTATAACCCAAATAGCATTGGATCCTCTGACTGACCTCAGCAATCCAACAATGAAATCTATGGTGATATTCTCCCAGTTCCACTCGGGGATAGGGAGTGGCTTAAGCATCCTTGCTGGCCTCTGTTGCTCTGCCTTTACCTGCTGACAAGTGAGACATTCAGACACAAACCGACGGATTTCTCTCTTCATACCCGGCCACCAATACAGAATCTGCAATTCCTTGTACATCCTGGTACCTCCTGGATGAATGGAATACGGAGATGCATGTGCCTCTGTCAGAATATCCTCTCTGATCGAATCAACCCTAGGCACCCACATCCTTCCTCTGTATTTTACAATACCATCGGACACTGTGTAGAGTACACTGACCTTGGCCTCATCCTTCAGTCTCCATTTCTATAACTTCTCAACTGAAGACTGATCTGCACGGATTCGGTCTAGCAAAGAAGACTGGACTGTTAGATTAGACAGCTTAGGAGCTCTGCCCTTAGAATAAACTTCTAACCCAAATCTCTGAATCTTAGACTGAGGAGATCTTTGCACTGACAACTATGCTACGACTGCAACCTTTTGGCTCAAGGCATCTGCCACGACATTAGCTTTCTCAGATGGTAGCAAATTTCACAATTGTAGTCTTTCACTAACTCTAACCACCGTCTTTGCCTCATATTCAATTCTTTCTGCGTGAAGAAGTACTTGAGACGCTTGTGATCAGTGAATATCAGGCATTTCACGCCGTACAAATAATGTCTCCATATCTTCAACGCAAACACAACGGCAGCTAACTCAAGATCATGAGTCGTGTAGTTCTTCTCATGTACCTTCAACTGTCTTGAGGTATCAGCTATAACCCGACCATGATGCATCAAAACTGAGCCTAAACCGAGCTTAGAAGCATCGGCGTATAGCACAAAATTGCTTTGCCCTGCTGGCATGGTTAACACTGGCGCTGAAATAAGAGCTTGCTTAAAAGTATCAAAGCTCTTCTGGCACTCATCACTCCAAAAATATTTAGCATTCTTTTTAGTCAATGAAGTGAGTGTCACTGCTATCGAAGAAAATCCCTGAATAAATTTCCTGTAGTAGAATGCTAGGTCTAGGAAACTGCAGATCTATGACGCATTCTTTGGCTCAACCCATTCCTTAACCGTTGCTACCTTAGCTGGATCCACCTCAATGTCACTGCTAGAAATTACATGACCCAAAAGCGTTACCTTCTCCAACCAAAATTCACACTTACTGAATTTTGCAAACAACGTGCGACTCTGCAAGATTGTACCCAAGTGCTGACTGTGCTCCTGATGGCTCTTAGAGTAGATAAGAATGTCGTCAATGAACACTTTGACGAACTGATCTTGGTAGGGCTGAAATACTCGGTTAATGAGGTCCAAAAATCGCTGGAGCATTTGTTAGTCCAAACGGCATAACTAAGAACTCGTAATGCCCATATCTACTTCCGAAGGCTGTCTTAGTTTTACTTTACTATGACCTCGAATTCTGACTTATCTCACAATTCTCAATAGTAGAAATGGAGGTTCAAACTTATCGTATCTTACTTTCCTTATACTATACCTGAAATGTTTATCGATCTATTACATTAGTATTTATGCAGTTCAACCTAAGAAATCTTAGCAGCAAAAGTTACTGATCAACTTCTATCCTTGGTACTACCCTCAAAAGTTAAACTTTGTCTTAACCCCATAATAATATCGACCTACGATCCTTGAATCGAATCTTTACCTTACGACACCAAACTTATGTAAATTAGCTATTTACAAGTACATCCCGAAGATAAAATTGTTGCAAATCTTAAATTTCGAGTAACTTTAATCCATAAAACTCCAAAATATACAATATCGATCTTCTGCTTAAATAATAAAACTTTCTTAGCATAAAACACATGCGTAAGCTATTTCCTTTCCAATTACGTTATAGTTGAGGCTTAAACTTAAAACTTCCTCATTGGAACGAATGCCACACTTTGACGTATCCTCAATATTTAATTCATTCTAACGTATAAAGCTTAATGAGTTTCCCATTATTAATGATGGACTAACTCTAACAAATTAACTTCATTTAAAACCCATAGAATTCTAGAATCGTCATATAAAGATTTTAGATTTTCTTACTCGATAAAAATCTTAATATTCGACCATTTGTAACCTATGTTGAATACAACTAATTCCATTTTGTTTTTAATTCACTCAATATCCCCGTATGAACACCTATTTCATAAACTTGAAATTAAAACTTACACAACCCAAGTAGTCTTAGATAACCTAATTCCAGTACTCATATCCACTTAATCCTAAGTTTCTTAATGACTTACAAAGGTTCCTAAAGACAAGGTGCCTGATAGGGCCCCTTGCCCTACCTATTGACCTCAATGTCTCTCTGGTCCTGCTCTGTCGCCAAAGCTCTCGACACGGTAACTGCATAAGTCGTAGGACCAGCAACCCTGACATCACGGCGCAAGATCGGCTGCAACCCATCAATAAAATGCCTAAACTTCTCCCTGACATCATTCGCAATCAGGGGTACGAAGTGACACCCCCTCTCGAATTTCCTCACGAACTCAGCTACGCTGCTGTCTCCCTGACTCAACGCCATAAACTCTCTAGTCAGTCTGGATCGTGCTTCCTCGGTGAAGTACTTGGAGTAAAAGACCTTCTTAAAGCCATTCCATGACAGAGTCTGCAGATTCACCGACATGGACGCGATCTCCCACCATAGCCTGGCGTCCCCTGTCAACAAAAAGGTTGCACATCTAACTCTGTCTGCATCCTACAGCTTCATAAAGGCAAAGATTACCTCGATGGACTTAATTCATCCTTCTGCTATCATCGGGTTAGTAGTCCTCGAGAACTCTTTAGGATGCATCCTCCTAAACCTCTCGTAAACTGCTTTCGATCTGGGCCTCGCCCCTGTAT
Source organism: Primulina huaijiensis (assembly GCF_012295235.1). Taxonomy (NCBI): domain Eukaryota; kingdom Viridiplantae; phylum Streptophyta; class Magnoliopsida; order Lamiales; family Gesneriaceae; genus Primulina; species Primulina huaijiensis. The sequence continues at coordinate 10,008,114 of NC_133306.1, forward strand.
CCACTGTAGCTTGGTTCCCCGCAAACTGTGCGAAGAACTGAGTCATCCCTGCAAGCTCAGATGCTTGCATATCTGGCGGTGGACGAGGAGGAGTAACCCTCTCCCCATCATAGGCTTCCCTATTCTTATCGCCTGCTCCACGACTAGCCAAACGTCTAGGAGGCATACTGTTCCAACATTTCCCCATCACATAAACCCAACATGCATGAACATAATACTAATATCATAAGATGCACGTAATTTGAATTTAAATATGCACTTGCTGAAATCATAACTTGATGCTTACTACATGAAATGATTTAAAACTTTAAAACTTACAGACTTGAGGTGTGACTTCGTGAACTTCTTGCAACCGACAGTAAGCATAACCCTTTACAAGAACACCGCTCTGATACCAACTATAACGGACCGTACTTTTAAACTATTTAAAATTTGCGGAAAAATAAAAATTTATTTAAATAAGAAGTAAACCTTCAATCAAAAGCTATTCATCCAAAATATTTGTAATACAAAGATCACAAATAAAGTATGCTAAAAGTGTTTGTTTAAAATATCATAACCAGAACATAAATTAGAGTATTTTGATCATTGCATAAAACTTCAAAACATGGCGGTCCTCGGGTTTAGCCTCCCGCTCAGTCCAAGCCAGCTCCTTGGTCTCCACCCCTAGCCTCCTCAACATACTCCTTACCTGCATCGATCAAGTCTAGTGAGTCTAAAGACTCAACACGTATAAACTGGAAGGTAACGAATGCTACATAATAAAACCACATGCAACTTTAAAATAGGGAGTACATACATGAAACTTGAACTTACATAACTAAAACTTGAACATACGTACATACATACATAGACGTGCCATCAACATAAAACTTTTCTTAAACATGCTTGCATACTTGAACATACATACTTCATCATTTTGTGTAGAGGCATGTTTCAAAGCAAGTGACCCATCCATAATAAATGCCGGGTCAGACAAACCACAGTACTGGGCTGACAAGGACGTATCCACTGCCACATACAAGAGATCTCCATTCATGCTTTAACGGGTGGATTGGTCCCCGTTCATGCTTTAACGTTTTCCAATCCTGATCTAAACCCGTTCATGCTTTAACGGGGTGGAGAGGTCCTCGGCCACGTTCACCGACTTCCAAACCCATTCATAATTTGGTCACAAGACATTTAGCATACCTCAAAAACTTGAAATATTTTCTTTTGCACGTCAACATACTTACTTGGCGTTGAGGGATTCGTTGGATCTCGCTTGAGGCCGCTGCTACAACATACTAACATGAGTTTGAATACTTAACTTGCATAACTTAGACGTAGGTACTCGACCTCACCACCAAAGTGATTAAATAGCTTATGACATTCTAAATCGCTCGGGACTTGACCTCGTTTAATCATCATACTAAACCATGACATAGAACCCCCAAAACATATCCTATATTTTATATTAATAACCCCAAAACAAATCTTATATTTTTACATAAATAAATTTTAACTATCGTACTAAACCATGATATAAAAACCCGAAGCAATTAAATAAAAAAAAATTTTAAATATTTTTTTTAAAAGGGTACACGGACCCCGTGTAGGGGCCCGAGTAGGCTCTGGAAATTCGTATTTTTGAAGGAAAAAGGACACGGACTCCGTGTCGGGGTTTGGGAAAGGGTCCGGGTAGCCTCTGGACTTGGACATTCACGAAAATTCGCTATCTTATTCATTCATTCTCTCAATCCAAACCTAAGAACCATGAACCAACACCTCGAGACTCATCCTAGGATGCTATTACATTGATTCAAACCCGTACAAACACCCCAAACGTCTCCAAGCATCGACAAGCAATTTCAATACAACAATAACCCGTAATTCGACATCGTTTCGCTACCTACGACTTCTATTACATCCCAAACAAATCCCGACCCAAACGAACCACCAGATAACACCTAAACTCATCCCATAACATATCTAAATGCAGTAGCACAAGCTAGGAGGTGCCCAACGAAGCCCGCAACTCAAAAACTTCAAAACATGATGAACATCATTTTCATAAGATCGCAGGTTTGAGCAGTCCCACAAAAACAATCATAACTCACTCAATTTGTATCCAAAAATATGTCAAATCGAAGGTATCAAAAAGTTCTACGATTTTTATGTTGATAGTTTTCTCAAAATCACGACTGAAAAATCGAAGTTTTCAAAAGAACAGAAAATTTTGAAATTTTAGATCTAAAAACGTTTCAAAATCGATCCAACTTGTTTCTGCTCAAACTTCGTACATCACACATGGATTTTTACGCATAAAACAACGCCACACATCCTATGACATGATCAACGCAGAAAGAAACAGAATATACGTGCCTTTAAATCTTTAACGTTACCGAAATGCCGACACCGAAGCGGAGATGGCGTGAGGATTGATCCGGGACGAACGTGGCGCTAAAATCTTTGAAGAAAACACACGAAAATTTGCAAAAGATGGAGAGGGAAGGGGGCGACTGCTTTAGACACCAAGAACCCTAGTTTTCTGTCTTTAAAAATCTGAAATAAGATGTGTAGGGTGTATTGTGTGTTTTGGTGTGTGTAAAAACGTGTAAGTGTGTGTGAGTGTGTGTAACGTGTGTGTGGGTTTTTAATTAGGAGAAATCTTGCTAAATTAACTAATTAAAATTATAATAAAAGGTTAACCCACACTAATTTTATAAAATTCTCATTTTTAACAAAATAAATGCACAAGGTCAACTTTAAAAGTTTTAAAATTCTAAAATTCACCTAATAATTAAATTAGGCTTTAAATGCTAAAACTTAATAAATTAGTTAAAATGCCCCAACCTCAACTTAAAATAAAATACCACATTTTAAATTGCTAAACTCGTCACCAGCCTTTCCCTCGATCTCGCATCGAATAATCGCATGGACATGAAACTTGAAAAACATTTTAACGTGCATCACATAAACATAAATAATTTAAAACAATGCATTTAAATAAATCATGCATGGCTAAAAACTCATTTTAAACTTAAATAAATAATTTAAAAATTAAATAAATGCATGGGTTATACGTGTACTGAATTTGGGCTCTACCCTGCAGATTTTGCATCAAATGTTTTCAAATGATTTTTGCCATTATCGTGAATATAACATCTGCAACCGAATATTATGAAATAGGATACAACACTTTTATGTCCATGTCAGATCTTATATGGAGTTTCCAATGATTTTTGTTAATCATTGATCTGTTCTGAGTGTAACATACAGTGTTAACTGGTTCTGTCCAAACTCTTTGAGATATACCACAATCAGCAAGCATTGTTCTAGCAGATTCTTTAAGAGTTCGATTTCTTCTTTCAGCTACTCCATTTTGCTGAGGTGTTCTAGCTGTTGAGAACTCATGCTTAGAAAGATTTTGATTGACAAATTCAGTCCCTCGATCAGATTTTATTCTGTCAAATCCATTTGCTTTTTCATTTAATAATCTTTTGAAAAGCTTAATCAGTTGTGCAACAGTTTGGTCTTTTGATTTGAGAAAGATAACCCAAATAAATCTTGAAAAATCATCAAAGATTTCGATGGTGTATTTCATTCTCCATAAACTCATGACTTGTATACGACCAAAAAGATCCATATGTAGCAGTTTTAAGCATCTGGAGGAAGATTTACTACCCTTATTTTTAAATGAATATCTTACTTGTTTTTACCAAACTAACATGCTAAACAAATTTTATCTTTTGAAAAATCTATTTTAGGTAGACCATTTACAAGATCATGGTTACTCAGATAAACAATAGACTTAAAATTTAAGTGGTACAACCTTTTATGTCAGAAGATTTTCAAGCTACAAAACATACTGGTGCATTAAGTTGATCAGTCCAACTGACTTCGTAAGTATTGCTACAATGATTGCCATTTATATTGATCTCATCAGTTGAGTTCTTAACTGCGCACGTGTGTTTGTTGAACTGAACTTAGAAATTATTGTTGCATAACTGACTGATTCTAATCAAGTTATAATTCAAATTATCAACCACTAAGACATCTTTAATAATGATGTTATCATGGATAAGCTTACTCTTACCCACAGTTCTACTTTTAGAGTTGTCTCCAAAACTGAAGTTTGGACCAGAATATTTGATCAGTTTGGATAGCAATTCAGCATCCCCTATCGTGTGTCACGAGCATCCACTATCCAAGTACCAAATTGATTCTTTTGTTGTACCTGTTACCTGAAATCACAGACAATATATAATCTTGGTACCCACATCTATTTGGGTCCTAAACTGATTAGTCCTTTAGGAACCCAGACTTGGATCAGTCTAACTGACTTTTCAGTTGTTTTGTTCAAAATTATTTTCCCTGACTTGTGTGTGTTAGGTGTGTGCTTTGTGGATGAAACAGTATGATTGTCAACCTTTTTCAACTGCTTCTTCACCCGATATCTCTTTTGAACTTGCTTACAGTTGTAGTAATTGTAATAGCCAACCTTAGAGTTTTTATTTTTGTGGCTGAACCTTTTAGGTGACCAGCTTTTCGAATCAGTTGAACTCTTCGGGCTATATCCAATTCCAAACCGTTTAGCTTTGTTCTTATGTTCAATCGGTTGGACAGTAGGTTTACTTGGTTCAAAGATTTCTTGTACCACTGTTGAATTCACAAAGTTAATGTATTTCCCTTTGTGCTCATTCAACTTTGGCATTGTAACACTCGCAGAGGTTTCATCAATGCAATTGAAGCCCAGACCAGTTTTTTCATCAACTGAGATTTGCAAAGTTTGCATTTTAGTCAGAGTGACTGTTGACTTATTCCAAGCCTGAATCAAGTCAGTTTGTTTTGAAATATCATTTTTCAACTGATGAATCAAAGATTGATTCTCGATCATTTCAGCTTTTTGCTTTGCAATCTCCCTTTTCAGAATCAACAATTCAATTGACTCATCAGTTTCAATTTTGTTGTCTTCGGGATCAGTTTGCTCAGCTTTAGCTTTTTCAATAGAGCGAACAAATTTGTGCTACTCATTCACCATGTCATTCAAAGTGGCAATGAGTTCTTCTCGTGTAAAATCGGTAGAGCTGAAATCAAATACATGTTCACTTGTTGACTCCGTCTCTGCATCATTTCCTATCAAGCACTTAACTTCTTCTTCTTCATCACTGGAGCTGCTCGAGCTCTCTGACTCTAACTTTCACTGTCAGTCTCTGTCCATTTTGATTTGCTTTCCTCAGCTAGCAGGACTTCATGTTTCTTCTTGAATGATCTTTTATCATTCCTATATCTTATTTTGTATTCAACTGATTTCTTCCCTTTTTTAGTTGAATGTCTACTGTCTTTCTTTGGTTTTGGACAGTCTGCAATAAAGTGTCCTTGCTTTCCACAGTTGAAACAAGAGTTTGGTTCTTCCTTAGAATTGTTCTTCTGATAATGTTGTTGGAATGAACCTTGGTTTCTTCTCATTAATTTACCGAATTTCTTCACAAATAATGACATGGCATCATTACTTAGCTGATCTGCAGTTTTCTCAACTGAACCAGTTGGTTCCTGTTTGTGAGCACTAAGAGCAGTTGTAACTGCTGGTGTAGAAGGTTTTCCTTCTCTTGTCTGCATCTCGAACTCATAAGCTTTGAGATCAGCAAATAAGTAATGTAATTCAACCTTATTCAGGTCCTTTGACTATATCATAGCAATGGTCTTGACATCCAATTCCTTGGGAAGACCTAGAACCACCTTCCGCGCAACTTCTTTGTTTGAATACATTTTTCCAAGTGCATTCAGTTCATTTATAATGTCGCTGACTCTTTCATCGTACTCGTTCATGGACTCTCCAGTCTTCATTTTACTATTGTCAAACTTTTGAACAGCAATTGAGAGTTTATTTTCTTTTGTCTGCTCATTTCCTTCGTACAGCTGGATCAGTTTCTCCCAAATCTCTTCCATTATTCTGCACATATTTATTTTACTGAAAGTAATTTTATCCAGTGTCTTGTACATAATATCTTTGGCCACATTATCCAAATTGTATTTTCTTTTATCTTCTGCTGTCCACTCTTCACGTGGTTTGTCGATGCGGTGTGGTAAACCATCAGTTATGGCAACAAAAGTATTGGCTTTCACTATGCTCACCTGCATCGCTCATATCTAGTAAGTCTATTGACTCAGCAAACATTAACCATGATATCAAGTAATACATATACAATCACATGCAACAGTGAAAATACTTTTACTTAAAATAGATTTTCATTAACATGCATAACCATAAGCATTTTTCCTTTCATCATAAACATTTTACTTTTCATCATATACCTATACGTTTTCCTTTTATTGAATTCGGATAGTTAATTTTGACTTTTGTATCAGCTGATGGTCGATGGATCCATCTACGCGTAACCACAGTACTGGGCGATGGGGACATCAGCGACACTCTCACCCGTCAACTGAGCCTTGGCCTTACATATCATCATATCATGTCGATGGAAATACGATCGTCAGGCTCCCTCTGGACCTTTTCCCTCGCGATATCTCCAACCATATCATTGTATCATCGTATTAGTCACAATCACTTCACCTCTTTTATCATTTCATATTTTAATCACTTATAAAAATTCATGCACATATAAATCGATTTTCTTTTAAACCAAGCATGTAACATGTCTTTTAGCATTAACGGTTCATCATATAATTTCATAAATATTTAAAATAAACATTTTAGATATATTACAGCCTTTAGGGCACTGCCAGGACGTCTAACATCTTTCAGGAGTAAAATGACTGTTTTACCCCTAGAATCAAAACTTTTCGTATTTATCCTTAGACCTCGAAACGACGTCCCAAATCATTCCAAACTTAACATATATCCTTAAAACACTCTCATAAATATTTCTTAGACGTAAACTTATGTCCCTCGACTAATTTCCCAAATCATATTTAAAGCTTAGACGTACCTCCCGGTTTTGACTCGTATCGACCCGAAACGTAACAAAAACTTAGCAAACTTGGAGCAAAACTTAATAACACACAACTAAACTTTTCCAACCCAAACTAAGCCCATTAGAACCCTAAAACCAGCCTAGATACCTACTGAAATTTCTGGTGTTTCTATTTTCTAAATCCTTAGTCCATATCATGCAAATTTACGATCCTGGCCTTCAAGCAACTAGACCAGCCCCTATGATCCCCTCCTAGGACCATGACTGAACCTCTATGAACCTTACTGGACCGAGCCTAGAAGACCTAGAAGCATCAGCCCTTCAACCCTTCAACTAAAGCATGCGCATGGCACCCTACTCTCACGCGATTCCCCCTTGCCCTTCGAGCCAACCCTTGTGAAGCCATCTTAGGACCCTCATGCAGCCCCATTAGGTCTCCTACTCATGCCAACAAACACTCCTAGCCGAAGACCCTTTAGACACTAGGACTCTTATTTTCGTGCAAGATAGATACCCTCCATGTCCAGCACTTGTGCAACCATATCTAGCCTCCTAAACCCTCTGAAATTCATCTCTTTTTATTGCCCTAGCATGGCAGCTCATTTATGCACCATTAACTAGAGTCTTGGATCATTATAACATGAGTTTTTTTCCATGGCATGTCAAAAAAGACGAAAATAAAAGATGTGTATCATGTTTTTCATGCAAGGATAATTAAATACACATAATATTGTGTGAAAGATGTTTGAAAGAAAGCTAAAGTGTGCCTTTGCTTATATTATGCTCAAAAACAAATTGGCGATGCGAGGAACGTTGGCGGAGAAGCGACCCTTGCTGAATTTTCCTTCAAAAAGCCATGTGTTTCCCTTCAAATTTTTGTGTGGTGTTTGATGAAGAAGGATTCCTAGTAAAATTCTAGGAGATGGGCGTGTATGGGAAGGGTGGGTAGTGTTTGGGGCTTTTATTTTAATTAAAAATAATAGTGTAAGCTTAGGCCCATTAACATAGTATAATAGGCCCAATAAACCCATTAAGTAATATTTAAAATATTTTGTTTAGGAAAGTTTGTGAAAATAATAGCCGAGTTATCAAAAAATTCATATTTTCGTCGAAAATCAAATACCGTTTAAAAATACGACTTGGCGTGTAAAAACACCTCAAAACGCTTCATTTTCAAAAATTTCATTCAAATTACACCACACATTAATCAATTAAAAAAACTTAGTTAACAAAATATTTTCCTTAATATGGCCCCCGGTCTCCGTTCCTCGATCGCAAGTCGAATAACCTTTAAAACTTAGTTTTATGCATTCTAGTTAAAAACCATATTTTAAACATATAAACATGCGTATTATATTAACTAGATGCAATTAAAACAATTTAATTAAAATAGATAAGAAATTTTATAATATTGTATGCATGTGGTTCACGTAGACTTTCAATTTTTCGGGACGTTACAATCTACCCCCTTAAATTGAATTTCGTCCCCAAAATTCGCTTATCCTCGATAATCAAAAGTGCAGACTCTTAATTCTAGTATATCAATATTCCACGCTTCCGCTGCGCCACTCTGGTAAAATAAGTTTTAGGTTGTCTTTACTTCTCCTCAATCCTAATTAAATTTATCTTCAAGATCCTCGTTTGCGAATCGCAACTTAAAACGACCGATAATGACTTAGTTCTATGTAACTATGACCTCCAATTTCTACTTTTCTTACAATTTCCAGTATTAGAAACGGAGGCCCAATTTATCGTATCTTACTTTCCTTATACTATACCCAAGATGTTCATCAACCTCTTATATTTCAACATTAAAATCCCAAACGCATCCACTAACGATTAGATTTTCAAGCCCAATATTGATTCATCCTACAATGCCCTTGATTATCATTCCTTATAACATTATAACAAAAATATTTCATGGTTCTAAATATCCCTTCAAGCCTAAATCATCGAAAATTCATATCATTTTAAACCATTCAATTCTAAATTATTGCTAAAGTAGTCCCCAAATTCTTTAACAATTGCAAAATTAATTCCTAATTTCTTCAAAAATTATCCCGTTGGTCCTTAATTTCAAAAATTCTACAATTAACCCATAATTTCTTGGCATTCCTAATTCCATTTTATAGGTTTTCCGTAACATAAATTTCAATAATTTTAAGTTTATTAATTCAAAATCAATTCTCATGACAAATTTTACATTTCCATCAAAACCTAAAATCCCAAAAATCAATATAGTTCAATCATTTTCAACCTTCCTTAACGCCCATTAACCAAATTCTTAAACATGTCCAATTCCTGAACAAGCCAGCATGCATGAAAATCATATAATTTGTTATTCCATATCGTAACATGCATAAAAATTCTAAAGCATCTAATCTTTTAACGTGAGAAAATCGTGCGACCATGAAGGTCTATTCCTAAAAATCATTTATCATGCGAACTTAAACATAAATGTCATTTAACTACAAAAAGTATTTAAACATGTAGCTTGAACGTATGAACCATATAAACATGCAGGTGATAACATTAAAAGCATTTAAAACATTTAAACTTACAGACTTGAGGCTTGACGACTGAGCTTTCCGGAACTAGCGGTGGCACAGCCCTTTGCAGGAACGTTGCTCTGATACCAACTGAAACGTCCACCACTCGTTTTCCTTTAAAAAGTACTAGAATTTTTTTTTTAAGAAAAGCATCGTCTGAATATACACATACATCAAGACATGTATTTTAAAATAACTTTGCAACATTTAAAAAAAAAAACAACCATCTATATTTGAAAATCCAAAGGAAGTAATGCAAAACATAAAATCGTAATTCGTTTCCCATCCTAACTTAACAACATTTCAAAATCAGCCTAACTCTAACATCCTCTCAAAAACCTCTCAAAAACATCATAAGTCATAAAAATCTTTAACATAAACCTAATGTAAATGTGGAAAACTAGCGCTGGTCCTCAAGGTGTATGCACCTTCGGTCCAACAAGATCAACCATCAAGTCCCTCAACAACATCAATATCATGCTCACCTACATCGTTCACACCTAGTGAGTCTATTGATTCAGCAAACCTTAACCATGATATCAAGTAATACATATACAATCACATGCACCAGTGAAAATATTTTTAGTTAAAATAACTTTTCATGAACATGCACAACCATAAGCATTTTTCGTTTCATCATAAACATTTTCCTTTTCATCATATACATATATGTTTTCTTTTTATTGAATTTGGATCGTTAATTGTGACTTTCATATTAGCTTGAAGGCCGATGGATCCATCTACGTGTAACCACAGTACTAGACGGCGGGGACATCAACGACACTCTCACCCGTCAACTGAGCCTTGGCCTTACATATCATCATATCATGTCGATGGAAATACGATCGTCGGGCTCCCTTTGGGCCTTCTCCCGTAAACGGGCTCTCTCTGGGGCCTTTTTTCCTCATGATATCTCCAACCATATCGTTGTATCATCGTATTAGTTACAATCACTTTACCTCCTTCAACTTTTCATATTTTCATCACTTATAAAAATTCATGTCCCATATAAATCAAATTTCTTTTAAATCAAGCATGCAACATGTCTTTTAGCATTAACGTTTCATCATATAATTTCATAAACATTTAAAATAAACATTTTAGCATATATTACAACCTTCAGGGCACTATCAGGACGTCTAACATCTTTCAGGTATAAAATGACTGTTTTACCCCTAGAAGCATAACTTTTCGTATGGATCCTTAGACCTCGAAACGACGTCCCAAATCATTCCAAACTTAACATATAACCTTAAAACACTCCCATAAATATTTCTTAGACATAACTTATGCCCCTCGACTAATTTCTCGAATCCTTAGAGTTTAGACGTACCTCCCGGTTTTGACTCGTATGGACCCAAAACTTAACCAAAACTTACCAAACTTAGAGCAAAGCTTAATAACAGACAACTAAACCTTTTCCAACCCAAAATAATCCCATTAGAACCCTTGAACCATCCTAGCTACCTACTGAAATTTCTGGTGTTTCTATTTTCTAAAACCCTAGTCCATATCATGCAAATTTACGATCCTAGCCTTCAAGCAACTCGACCAGCCCCTACGAGCCCTCCCAAGACCATGACGGAACCCCTATGGACCCTCTTAGACCCTACTAGACCGAGCTTAGAAGACCTAGAAGCCTCAGCCCTTCAACCCGTCAACTAAAGCATGTGCATGACACCCTACTCTCACACGATTCACCCTTGCCCTTCGAGCCAACCCTCGTTCAGCCATATTAGGACCCTCATGCAGCCCTCTTAGGTCTCCTAGTCATGCTCTAACATTAGCTAGAAACCCTAACCAACAAGGACTCCTAGCCGGATACCCTTTAGCCACTAGGATTCTTATTTTCGTGCAAGCTAGATACCCTCTATTTCCAGCCCTTCTGCAACCGTATCTAGCCTCCTAAAACCTCTGAAATTCATCCCTTTTTATTGCCCTAGCATGGCAGCCCCTTTATGCACCATTAACAAGAGTTTTGGATCATTAAAACATGAGTTTTTGGCCATGGCATGTCAAAAAAATGAAAATAAAATATGTGTATCATGTTTTTCATGCAATGATAATTAAATATACATAATAAGATGTGAAAGATGTTTGAAATAAAGTTAAGGCATGCCTTTGTACGCTCGGAAACAAATTAGCGATGTGAGGAACGTTGGAGGAGAGGCGACCCTTGCTGAATTTTCCTTCAAAAAGCCATGTGTTTCCCTTCAAATTTTCGTTTGTGGGTGTGGTGTTTGATGAAGAAGGAGTCCTAGTAAAATTCCAGGATATAGGCGTGTGATATGGGAAGGGTGGGTAGGGTTTGGGGCTTTTTATTTTAATTAAAACTAATAGTGTAAGCATAGGCCCATTAACATGGTATAATAGGACCAATAAGCCCATTAAGTAATATTTAAAATATTTTATTTAGAAAAGTTAGTGAAAATAATAGCCGAGTTCTCAAAAAGTTCATATTTTTGTCGAAAATCGAATATCGTTTAAAAATGCGACTCGGCGTGTAAAACACCTCAAAACGCTTCATTTTCGAAAATTTCATTAAAAATACACCACACATTAAACAATTAGAAATAATTAGTTAACAAAATATTTTCATTAATATGGCCCTCAGTCTCCTTTCCTCGGTTGCAATTCGAATAACCTTTAAAACCTAGTTTTATGCATTCTAGTTGAAAATCATATTTTAAACATATAAACATGCCTACCATATTTACTAGATGCAATTAAAACAATTTAATTAAAATACATAAGAAATTTGATAATCTTGCATCACGTGGACCTTCAAATTTTCGAGACATTACAGTATGGATAAAATCTAATAGATTATGAACACGTTCCATTTTCCCTTGGAAAGGGGCTTTAGTCATCTTTTTTTTTTTCCAACATGATTCCCATGTTTCAAGAGAGTTAATATACATGTCAAATAAGACATCTCCCACTAGCTTGTGTATCCTTATTTGAGAAATATGTCCGAGCCTAGCCTGCCACAAATGTTCTTGATTTACACTATCTTTTTTGTTAATGATACGTGTTTACTTGGATATCGTTAATTGGAATATCTTTTATATTTAAGTTATAGAGATCTTTTTTTAATTCGTCTGTTCCAATTAAACATTCATTCTTGTAAATATTGCAAACATCTTTAGAAAATAAACAAGAAAATCCATATTTATTAAGTATAGAAATGGAAATAATATTTTTAACTGAGTTGGAATCATATAAAACATCTATTAGAAGTAACTTAAAATTATTTTTTAATACTAAATAAATGTCTCATATGACATTTGCATCAACTCTTGCTCCATTGCGGATTCTCAGGAAGGTCTCACTATTCTTTAATCTTTTACTTCTTGTCATCACCTGTAAATCACTGTATAGATGAGATCCACATCCATCATCTAATACCAAAAAGTTGAATTAATTAAAACATTTATTTCAATAAAAAAATACCCTTGCCAGAACTCTTCTGCGCTAGATATTCCTTGCAATTTCGCTTTGAATGTCCAGGCTTCTTGCAGTGGAAGCAAACATCTTCTATCTTATCGGGCTTTGTGGGAATTAAGAAGTGTTTGGTGCATACTTCTTTTGAAACGTCTCTAACTCTTTTTTCTTTAAAAAGTACTAGAAATTTTTTTTCAAACCCCTCTCGGCCGAAACATAGTGTATATATATTTGAACCATTAAAACAACCTCAACATTTATTTTACTCAAAATCCCAAAAGTCCAGAAAAAGTCATAAAACCGAAACCGTCAAACCATAACTAAAACTAGAATTTTTCAAAAGTAGCATAAACATCTTAAATCCTCTCAAAACCACTCATCAGCATAAAAGTCACAAAAATGTTTAAAGTCGAAACTTCATCGACTTTTAACTTTAAAACCCTACGAACGAACGGAAAACGAAGACTCCTTGTTTCCTCCTCTCCTAGTTTTCGAAAATTAGTGTATGTTGTGTGTGAAGTTTTCAGCTGGTATGGTGCAAAAAGAGCCCATATTTCTATTTTATAGATTTTAATTTGCATGTTAACGGGCTTGGGTTTTGGGCCTTTGAGTTTAGGAACAATTAAGCCTACTAATCCTAGGTAAATTGGGCCCAATAACACCTACTTAATTAAAAAATAAATGTTCATAAAAATTAATTTTCAAAAATAATACCGGTAACGTCCCGAAAATCGAAAAGTCCACGTGAACCACATGCATGCAAATTATTAAATTTCTTTAGTATTTTATTAAATTCTTTTAAAGCATAAAATGCATGTTTATTTCATAAATTATGTGTTTAATTATTTTTATGCATTTTATAGATAATTCATGCATGATAGAGTTTATTTCACGAAATTTTTAAAGGTTTATGTATTAAAGATTTTTAAGTTTCATTTCGCGCTCAAACGAGGATCGGAGACCAAAGAATTTTCAGGAAAATTATTTTAATTACATGATTCATTTTTGTTAATTAATATAAGGTGTTTTTAAGTGTATTTTTCAAAAATGGGATTTTATTGGGTATTTTTACCCGCAAGATTTTATTTTTATCCGGTACGCGAATTTTATCAAATCGGAGAACTTTTTGAGGGTTCGGCTAATATTTTCAAGAACTTGCCAACACGAAATATTTTTCGAGAGTGTGTTTTGATTTAATAGGCCTAATTTTAAGCCTTTTGGGCTTAAAACCTTTAAATGATGATTTAAAGCCCATTATTTAATTATTTAACTATGATCTATTTATATATCACGTAATCACTCATTAAACCTAATGGACCCTACACTAGCCGACACCTTTCCCCTTCCCCAATAAAATCGTATCCGTTTCAGCCCCTTTGCATAGCCAAGCTTCGACCAAGCTTCATGTTGCAAAGAAAATCTCTCCGGTGCCCTCCCTCGCGCGATCGTTCAAAGTTTTATTCAATATACTTCAAGGCACGTCCCGTACTATTATTTCTGCATCTTACACGTCATATTTATGTGGTTATGTGTGATTTTACCAAAGGTTTTCTCGATCCAGTCATGAGCATGAAGGTTGTCAAATTCTTGTTGTGTTCACGCATTTCCTCGGTGGAAGCTCACGTTTTCATGTATTTCTGTGCAAGGGGCTGTGGGATTCGAGTTTTTAGGAGGCTGAAAACACTTCTGAGGTGTAGTCTTGGGGTTCTATATGGTGGGTGTTGTTGTAGGTGGTTGGATCGGGGAGTGTTATCGGTAGTGTGTCTTGCGTGCATGATGGATCGAAGTGGGGATGGCGCCGGTGGGGCGAGGACTGAACTTGGACATGGACCAGACCCTGGTGGGTCTGAGTCACGGTCCAAGGTGGCCCAACCACCGTTGGAACCATCGAGGTTAACGGTTGCAAACGTAGGGGAGAGAAGCCCGGCTCGGCACTTTTGGAGCATAGCGATCGGACCGGTAGTGTAGGCTTGAATGGGAGGTTAGTCGTGGGTTCAGCATGTCCAGGGGGAGCCTAGAGTGGTCTAGGTGTTTTCGGGTAGGGGCTGGTTCCATTAGGTGAAGGCTTGAAGCGAAACTAAGGGAGGAGCATAAACTAGAGTTTTGAGTTGTGCAAGTTCTGAAAATCCATTAGCATATCAACGAGATTTTAAGGGTTCTAAGGGGTTCGAATTAAGTGGATTTAAGTCTGGTATGGTGATGTTAAGTCATGTTTTAGGTTTGGTAAAATTTGGGGAAATTTTGGTTCGAGTTTACGTCTAGGAGTACTTATATATATGTTTTGGGATATTTTAAGGAGTTTGGTACACTTCGGAACAATTTTAGAGGTCCAGGTGTGAAACAATAATTTTTGGGTTTTCCAGGGGCAAAAATGGTCATTTTGTATTCGGGGTGAAATTTTGGACCTGGCAGCGCCCTGAGCACAAATTTATGATATTTTAATTGTTCATGCATCATGTTTACGATTTTTACGCAATTATGATAATATGGTGCATGCTTGGTTTAAAGGAAAAGTTACTTTTTATTAAGTGATGAAAATGATGATATTTTTGAAGGATGAGAATTGGTTGTGACTGACGATGTATATGTATACGATGACATGATATATGATGAGCTGAGGCGCGGGCTCAGTGGGCGGGTAATGCTGTCGCTGATGTCCCCTGCCGCCGGGTACCACGGTTTTATAGATAAATCCATCGATAGAGCTGATACGAAAGTCACAACTAATGAACTGAATTCAATTAAAGAAAATGTTTAAGTTTTTGATGACATGATGAGCTGTTTTGACACGTATATGATGATATGATATGACAAGATTTGACACGACATGATTTTATACGACACGTTTATGTTCATGTTTTAAAGTTCATAAAAGGTATGTTGGCATTAAGCTTTTAAAGTTCATGAAATGTATGTTGGCATTAAGCTTTTAAAGTTCATGAAAGGTATGTTGGCATTAAGCTTTTTAAGTTCATGAAAGATATGTTGAGTATGATATTTTTCACTGCTATGTGGTATGTATATGTACTTGTTATTCCTGGTACAGGTGTGTTGAGTCTTTAGACTCACTAGGCGTGTGTGATGCAGTTGAGCTAAATGTTGAGGAGACTGGAGGTGCCGAACTCTGAGTAGGCAGACCTGGTGCGGCGACACGACCCGAGGACCGCATGTTTTCCGCATTACGATTTATGAAATTGAAAGGAGATGAATGTTTTTATACAATGATGATTTTAAGATTTTTATGCGTTTAAGTTTACGTATGATTTTGGATGAGTTTGGTTATTTTAAAACAGTGCTATTTTTATGGTCAAATAAATATGATTATTTTAAATGTAAATTTATAAATGCGAGCTTTTAAAAAAAAAAATATTTTCGCACTTTTAAAATTAGTAGATGTTTCAATACCTTTGATCTTTTAAAAGTCTTTCGTTTGCCCAAAATCGGCTTTTCGGATAAAATCGAGCTCGTCTCGTGAAGTAATTTGAACTCTACCATTTTTAAAAAAATTTAATCATATTTAATCATATTAATAAGCCTTGAAAATATTTACTGAAAAATATTTATCTTTGTCGTCTTTGGTCTCCTTTCCCTAGCCTATTATCTAATATTCGGGTAAAATCATTCAATTTCATGAAATCATGTACTTTAAACATTTAAGCATGTAAAATATATCATTTAAGCATTTAAAATCAATTAAATAAAATAAATATGCAATTTAAATCATTTGCATGCATGTGGTTTACGTGTAATAATTTTTCGGGAGTTACAAAAGTACTGTTTTATCAATAACTCTGCGGAAAACTAGCAATGCATAGATCCTCGGGTTAGTGCACTATCCGCCCAACCAGTTCAGTCATTCAACCCTCCTGTCTCAACATCAAAATTTTCACCTGCATAATTCACACTTAGTGAGTTTATTGACTCAGCAAGCCTTAACCATAACAAGTAATACCTATATATCAACATGCAACAGCGAAACTACTTTTAACAAAAATAGTTTTTCATGAATTTTCATAAACTTAAATCTTTTCTTTCATCATATAATTTTCCTTTCATCATATACATATACCTATACGTTTTCCCCTTAGATTAATTAAGATCATTAATTGTGACTTTCATATCAGTTGTTTATCGATTGATCAATCTTACGTATTATCATGGTACCAGGCGGCGGGGAGATCAACGACACTCTCACCCATCAACTGAGCCTTGGCCTTACATGTCATCGTTTCATTTTATATTCGTATTTGTGTTCGTATTAGTCAAAATCAAATCACCTCCTTTAAAATATTTTTATCATATCCATCACTTATAAAAATTCATGCATATAACATTTTTTCTTGAAACCAAGCATGCAACTTATTCTTTAACACTTTACAACTTTCATGAGAAAATTCCACAACCTTTCAAAATATACATTTTAACATTCGTTACTTCATTCAAGACACTGCTAAGACTACTAACGTAATTCAGGCGCGAAATGACCATTTTGCCCCTGAAACCCTAACTTGACCATTTTATCATTGGACCTTAAAACAACGACCCAAATCCATCCAAACTTACCACGACACCTTAAAATATATTAATATACATTTCTCAAACGTAAAATTAAAATGCCCGACTAATTTTTCAATTCGTTTTAAAACTTGAACCGAAGTTCTGATTTTAACCCCAATCAACTCGAAACTTAACGAAACTTTAACCATAGCTTAATCACACCTAAACATATATTACGCAACCCAAATCAAGCCATTTAGAACCCATAGAAAAGCCTAGAAACCAACTGAAAATTTATGCACTTTCGAACCAAACCATGGCCCTAATCATCCTCGAGTTCCTTCGACACTAGTCCTTAACCAACAAGTCCAGACCCTAAGCAACCTTCCTAGGAACAAGACTGAACCCTAGGGACCCTACTGGTTGCAGATTCGATCGAGATATATGTGTTGGAGGGACCGTACTGTGTGCTAACCATAACTAAAGGTTCTTGCAGGCCCTATCAGTGATACCTAGGAGATTATGGGACAATGCTACTAGACGCTTCTTCCGTGAATCGATGAGTGCAATCAGAAATGAGTTTTGACATTCTTGATCAAGGAGTTGATGAAAAGAATGGGGTTAACTAGCGTAAACCCGAATAAGAATAAATGTTATTCTGAATCACACGGAGATGTGAACCTACGGCTAGCTGTATCCCTGAACCATTAAGGGTCACACAAGTATCGGATTCTGTGTTCCCGTTGAGATAGTCATATTTCAAGGAGTTGAAATTTGTCGACTATAATTTGATGGAGATCAAACAGGAACCTTATAAAAGAGTTTATAAGATGATTCAATAAGATGAAAGAAATGGAAGTTAGCTTAATTGCTAAATAAAAAAGGAGAGTAAAACTGTATTTTTGTGAAAGAGTTCACTAAAACTGGCAGCTGCCAATATGATAGGTGAAAATTTTCATTATATGAACAAGACTTGTAACCTTGATACATCGACACTCTCGGATCGTCGATCGTGACTATAATGAGTTCGGAATTATTAATTTAGTGAGTTTGGAACTTACTAATTAAATGTTGGTACTAGTAGTAGTGTTGACTATTAAACATGTACACATATTATTATTATTATTATATATATCATGTGTTGTCAAAAGTTGACAAACACATAATATAATAAATTATAATAATATAATATTTCAGATATAATGAAATTAGAGTCCTAGTAGGGTAAGGAGTTAGAGTCCTTGTGGGAGAGAGACTCTTAATTGGATTAGGAGTCTCAATATATATACACCACTAAGACTCATAAAACATAACCATTATTTTGCACACAAAAATACACTCTCCTCCTTGCCATCAAGTTTCGGCCCTCACATATTTTTGTGAATAATATTTCGGCCCTCACCTTCCTTCCACCGTCGCGCCGCTGCCGCTGCCGCTGCACCGTATTCGGATTTTGGAAATTTTGGAGACCATAGTCTCAACGCACAAATCGCTTGCAATTTCTAGTGCAATCCAAGCGAGGAAGAAAGATTCTTATCGTGGACCTAATTAGACGATCGAGTTTGAAGAGCCGTTCGTATTGATATACGAGAAGATTTATTTCCGCTCAAAATTCGGAATAGTTTGGAGTCCAGCGTTCTATACGCAAGATATGATTTTAAACGCCCTATAAATGGTTTGTTAAACACACGACACCCAAGCAACGTCTTGAATGTCGAGACGAAAAATTTTAAACCTTCGTTGCGTCTTGGGTGCGATAATACAATGTTCCAATACCTTACTACCTTTAGTATCAGCCAGACCCTTCGGGCCAACTTAACATGTTTGATTTCCTATGTTCACCTGCATGGGGCACTGGTCGGCCTAAACTGTAACATTCCGAAAATTTGAAAGTCCACGTAAACCACATGCATGCAATTTATTAAATTTTTTTTGTATTTTATTAAATTATTTTAATGCATTAAATGCATGTTTATTGCATAAATATGTGTTTTGATTCATGGTTTATTAAAGTTTATGCATAATGGCTTTTAAGTTGCATTTCGCGCTCAAACGAGTAACGAATACCAGGGATAATCAGGAAAAAAAATTTTATTAAATAATTATTTAATATATGGTGTATTTAAGTATGATTTTTGAAAATAGGTCTTGGTTTGATATTTTTACTCGTCGGGTCATATTTGAAACCGGTATGCAAATTTTATCTATTTGGAGAACTTTTTGAGGGTTCGGACAATATTTTAAAAAACATACCTAAACGAAATAATTTTCGAGAGAGTTTTCGGGCTTGATAGGATTATTTTATTGCTTAATGGGCCAAAAATCCTTTTAAACCCTTTAATTTTAATTAAGGGCCCATTAGTGTATAGTTATATTAACTTAACCATATTAATCAAACCCTAAACCCACCCCTCCCAACTCACGGCCGCCCTCTCTCATTTCAGCAACAACTTTCTGAAATTTCCAGCAAGGTTTCTCTCTATTTCCTCAAGCTTCTTACAAAGGATTTCTTCCCTGCCCCTGCGGTGCACGTTCTACGCATAGATCTTCGAGTTTTCGAGCGTTTAAACGCAAAGACACACATGTATCTCTTATTTATCTTAATTCACGTGAATATTATGCTGAATTATATGTAAATGCATGGGAAATTATTTATATCTTGAGTTTTTGTTTTATGCAAGGATTTGACATGAAAATGCATCTTTTTTGCTTCATTCTCACGTTTTCTCGCACTTGTGCAAGGGGCTGCCAATTTTAATGTTGCTAAGGCCTGTACACGTCGAGTAAGGGGAGAAATTAAGGCTGGATTTGAAGCTTGGTATGTTTTAGGAGAGGGCCGATCGAGTTCCTTGGGTTATGGCTTGGTGGTGTGTGTGGATCGGGCGATGGGACTGATCCGACGGTGCGAGGGGTGAGCTAAGCCCAGGAACAGACCCTGGTGGGTTTGAGACACGGCCTAGGAGGGCTCGAACACTGCTGGATTTAGCCAAGTAGCCGATGGATCAAGATGAGAGAAGGTTGGCTCGGTAGGTGCGATCTTGGTGGCTAGCGAGCGTGTGAGTCGTGCAGCGTGCATGGGGAAGGGAGCTTGGGTTAAGTCGGTCCAGGAGAGTCCTAAGGTGGGCTAGGAAAGGTTTGTCCAAGGCTGGTCCGAGCCGGTAGGGACTAGGGTCGAGAATTTGTAAGTTTAGGGTATAAGGGTTTGGAGATGTTTTGTGCAAAAAATTCCAGTGACTTTTGGGTATTGTTCGAGGGTCATAAAGGGGCTGAATTAAGTGGCTTAGAGGATGGTCATGTAGTTTTAAGTCACGGTTTAAGTTGAGAAAGATTTGGTTAAGTTTCAGGTTGATTAGGGTTAAAACCGCGAGCCCGATCCAAGTTTTAAAACGAATCGTGTAAGTTTTGGAAACGGGCATGAGTTTACGTCCAAGAAGTGCTTATAAATATGTTTTGGGACGTTTTAAGGAGTTTGTAAGCTTCGGGTCGAAATTTAGAGCTCCAAGGGTAAAATGGTCATTTCGGGTTTTCAGGGGCAAAATGGTCATTTTGCACTTGAGTCGAGATTTTAGTCCTGGCAGCGCAATTTGACATGTTTTATTTAAATGTTTTGTATCACGAACATGATTTTTAATGAATTATGGAAAAGGTGTTGCATGCTTGATTTTAAGAAAAATTATGTATATGCTTGATTTTTATAAGTGGTGAAATTGACGATGTCTTTGAAGGATAAGAATTAGTTGTGACTGACGATATATGTATACGATGATGATGAGGCCTTGGCTCAGTGGATGGGTAATACTGTCACTGATGTCCGACAGCCGTCGGATACCACGGTTAAACGTAGATGGATATATCGAATATAGCTGATACGAAAGTCACAACTAATGAACTGAATTCAAATAAAAGTAAATGTATAAGTATATGATGATATGATGAGCTGTTTTGACACGCATGCTTTTACGGCATGTTTACGTTACGTTTTTAAGATCATGAATTTTATTACAGCACTTTTGGCTGTTGTTTGTTATGTATACGTATTTGCTATTAACGGTACAGGTGTGTGAAGTCTTTAGATTCACTAGGCGTATATGATGCATGTGAGCATGTTGATGAGGAGGCTGGAGGTGCCGAATTCTGAGTAGGCAGGGCTGGATGTGCGCACATGACCCGAGGACCGTATTTTCCACACATCACGATTTTATGAGTTTAGAATGGACATGAATATTTTTAGACACTGGTTTTGACACGTTGATGGTTACTAGGATTTTTACTGATTTATTTTTACGTTCTTGTTGATGGTCGAGTTGAAAATTTTTTTACTGCGGTATTTTATTTGTTATTTAATTACGATCATTTTTCAAAAATCATATTTTTCAGCAGTGTCGCTTGCATGCAAAATTTTAAGAGTTTCGAAAATAAGTTTGCGGAAAAAAAAATTAGTAGCATTTTTAAGCAGTATTTGTTTCAGTTGGTATCAAAGCAAGGGTCCTGTATAGGGTTGTGCCACCGCCAGCTTCTGTAGCTTAGTCTTCAAGCCTCAAGTATGTAAGTTTAAAGGTTTTAAATGTTTTTAATGCTATCACATGCATGTTACATGATATACGTTCTACAGCACATGTTTATCCGTCGTTATGTTTCGAGATTAGATGCTTTAAAATTTTTATGCATGTTACGACATGAAATGAAAAACTATATGATTTTCATGCATGTTGGCTTGTGGTGAAAATGGACATGATTAAGAATTTGGCTATTGGGCGTTAGGAAATGTTGAAATGGATTTGACTGTATTGAGTTTTGGTTAGTAAGTACTGATGTTCTGCTCTTTGGGTCATAAGTTAGTCATGAAGATTATGAATGCTTTTGAAGCATGTAGGTTTTCTCAGAAAATATTGATGGTTCGTGGTTACTAGTTGGGTTAATTTTTGAGGATTTTATATAAGAAATAATGATTCGAAGACTACGACAATCTTTAGAAGTATAAAATGTATAACTTGGGATTTTAAATATTGATGGAAATTTAAGATTTTGTTACGGGAATTGAGTTTGAGATTAATAAGCTTAAAATTATTGAATTTATGTTACGAGAAACCTATAAAATGGAATTAAGAACGCCAAGAACTTATGGGTAATTGTAGGATTTTCGAAATTAAGGACAAATTTGGATAATTTTCGAGGAAATTAAGAATTAATTTTGCAATTTTTAAGAAATTTGAGGACTAGTTTAACAGTAAGTGAGAATCGAATGGTTTAAATGATAGGAATTTTTGATGATTTAGGCTTGAAAGGATATTTAAAACTTTGAAATATCTGGGTTATGATGTTATAAAGAATGATAATCAAGGATATTGTAGGATGAATCAATCTTGTGCTCAAAAATTAATGCGTTAGTGAAATAATTGTAACGTCCCGAAAATTTGAAGGTGCACGTAAACCACATGCATGCAAGTTATTAAATTTCTTTGGTATTTTATTAAATTGTTTTAAAGCATTAAATGCACGTTTATTTCATTAAGTTGTGTTTTAATTCATGATTTATTTAAAGTTCATGCATAGTTATTTCATAATCGAATTTATTTCATGAAATTTTATAGGTTCATGCATTAAAGATTGTTAAGTTGCATTTCGCGCTCGAACGAGGAACGAGGACCGGAGAATTTTCAGGAAAATTATTTGAATTACATTATTTATTTTTACTAATTAATATAAGGTGTTTTTAAGTGTATTTTTTCAAAAATGGGATTTTTTAACCGCAGAATTTTATTTTAATTGGTACACAAATTTTAGCGAATCGGGAAACTTTTTGAGGGTTCGGCTAATATTTTCAAAAACTTTCAAACGCGAAATATTTTTCGGGAGTGTGTTTGAATTTAATGAGCCTACTTTTAAGTTTATTGGGCTTAATACTCTATTTAAACTTTAAATTATTAAATTAGAGCCCATTAATTGAATTATTAACCATTTAAATATTGGACTTGTGGTTACCCTACATTTATTAACCTACATCAGCTGACACCCCATCTTCCCTTCAACATTTCAAGTGGGTTTCAGCATCTCCATGGATGCAACTCTCGGCCAAGTTCATGTCTTCAAGCAAAATTCTCGGGCGCTTCCCCGTTACTCATTGCTTCGACGTTTTTGTGTTGAAATCATCAAGGCACGCCCCGTAACCTTATTTCTGCATAATTTACGACATATACATGTTGATGATGGTGTTCTTACAATTAAAATTTCGATCCAGCCTAGTGTAGGAAAGATTTTCGGTTTTCTTGTTTATTGTCGCATCTTGTGATCACCACTCACGTTTTTCTGGTAAGTTGCAAGGGGAATGCTGTACTGTGCGATGAGAGGCTGTTAGCACCGAAAAAGAAAAGGTTTTTAAGTTGGAGTCGTGACCTTGTTAAGTTGGGAGGGAGATGAGCGAATTCCTTGATGCTTTGGATAGTTGGGGAGGAGATCGGCGGCTTTGCTCGATCCGGCTGTGCTAAGGCAGAACCAAGCCATGGACCAGACCCTGGTGGGTCTGAGCCACGGCTAGTAAGGCCAAACCATTGCTGGAACAAGCCTTGTAGCCGATCGGGCGTGGGGTACTGGGTTCGGACGCGAGGTGCGTTTGAGGGGTGAACTTCGAGCAGGCGAGCTGTGCTTCTTGCATGGGAGTGCCATGAGTTCTTTGGGTCCAGAGGGGTCTTAGAGTGGTCTTAGTGAGGTGGTTTGGTAGCTGGTCTCATCGGTGACGGGTTAGGACGTATAGAATGGAAGTAATGTATTAGGATCGTGTATTAGGAAAGAGCAAATTTCCAGCAGCAGGATGGCCCATTCTTCTAAAGTTTTGGGGTCTGGTTTTAATGGTTTTAGGACCTTTTAAGTGTTTATAAGGTGTGGTAAAAATTTGGGAAAGTTTTGGATAACTTTCGGGTCGTTCCTGGTTAAAACCGGGACCCCGATCCAAGTTTTAAAATGAATCGGTTAAGTTGTATAATGAGCTCGAGTTTACATCTAGGGATGCTTTTAAATATGTTTTGGGACATTTTTAAGAGGTTGGTAAGTTTCGGATCAAAATGATGAGTTTTGGATTTATCCGGGATTTAATCGCCGCACGAAATTTTAATTAAATAATTAATTGAAACGCTTAGATTTAAGCTTAATAAAATTATAAAAAAATATATTTAAGCTCAAATAATTATTAGAAGTCTAAGTTTTTAATTTAGGAATTGTATGCTAAGGTTTGGTTTAATTCGGGATTAAAACGCATTAATATGTTATATTTAAAGATTAATTTAAAAGTCATCGATTAAACCAAATAAAAATATGGGAAAATTCATGTAGGCTTAAATAATTATTTGGGACATGTTAGAGTCAATGGAATTAAGAAAATGTAAAAAACGTGAAATTTTACGTCTAGGAGCAAAATAGTCATTTTGCACCCGGGGTGAGATTTTGGTCCTGGCAGCGCCCTGAGAACAAATTGATGTTCATGCATCATTATTCTTGATTGTTAAGATTTTATAAAAATATACGTTGCATGCTTGAATTTAAAGA
The DNA here is from genome assembly GCF_012295235.1 of Primulina huaijiensis. Taxonomy (NCBI): domain Eukaryota; kingdom Viridiplantae; phylum Streptophyta; class Magnoliopsida; order Lamiales; family Gesneriaceae; genus Primulina; species Primulina huaijiensis. Next base: position 10,033,063 of record NC_133306.1, read on the forward strand.
AAATTGCATATGTGCATGATTTTTATAAGTGATGAAAATGATAATATTTTAAATGACGGGAACTAGTTGTGGCTATCGAAGTATATGTAAATGTTTAAGACGTATAAGTAAATGCTGATGATGAGGTCTAGGCACAGTGGATGGGTGATCCTGTCACTGATGTCCGACAGCCGCCGGGTACCGCGGTTCTATGTATGATGGATCTATCGTAAATGATGATGTACGATAGTCACATCGAATGAACTGAATTCACCAATGATAAACGATGAATGACGAATGATGAATGATGAACGATGAATGATGAACGATGAACGATGATTAACGATAAGCTGTTTTTGACACGTCACGATTGCATATGACACGTTTACATTAAGATTTTAAAGTTCATGAAAGATATGTTGAGTATGGTATTTTTCACTGCTGTGTGCCATGTATATGTACTTGTTATTAACGGTGCAGGTGTGTTGAGTCTTTAGACTCACTAGGCGTGTGTGATGCAGGTGAGATTATTGATGAGGGGACTGGAGGTGCCGAACTCTGAGTAGACAGACTTAGTGGGGTGACACGACCTGAGGACCGCATATTTTCCGCGTATTTAAGAATTTATGAGATTGGGTGGAGATTAATATTTTCCTACGTTGATGATTTTTAAGAATTTTATTGGTTCATGTTTACGTATGATTTTGGGATGAGTTTGGTTATTTTAAACTGCACTATTTTCACTGTCAAATATTTAAGATCATTTTTAAATGTTATAATTTTCTGTACAGCGCATGCATGCGAAATGTTTAAATGTTATTTCGAAAATGTGAGCTTCAAAAAAAAAATATTTCCGCACTTAAAAAAAACGAGTAGACGTTTCAATAATGTTGTGGCTAATTAAGAATTTAAAGTGATGACAATTTAAAGTAAAGTTGATCAGTTAGTTAAGTTATAAGAGTAGACATTGAGTTAACAAATTTTTGGAAAACTTAAGTCTGATATGTCATAAATTTTAGTCATGATCTTAATAGTTAGGACTATGCCTTTGTTGGAATTTAATTTTTCTAGAAAGTTGGATATGATTGATGGTTAGGGTACTCGATAGACGCTTAGAAGAAGTGAGGTGGATACCTTGTCTTGAGGAATTTTTTTGAAAGTTAGTGAGAAACTTAGGATTACGTGGATATGAGTGTTGGAGTTAGATTATCTAAGACTACTTAGGTGGTGCAAGTTTGAATTTCAAGTTTATGAGATAAGTGTTTATACGGAAATTTTGGTGAAATTAAAACAAAGGGAATTAGTCGTGTTCAACATAGGTTACCCATGAACAATATTAAGATTTTTATCGAGTAAGAAATCTAAAATCTTGATATGGGGATTCTAGAATTCTACGGATTATAAGTGAAGTTAATTTATTAGAGTTAGTTCAACATTAACATGGGATAACTTATTAAGTTTTATACGCTAGTATTAATTAAACATTAAGGATACGTAAAAATACGACATTTGTTTCAATGAGGAGTGCCCAAGGGACTTAGGTCTCAACTTTATTGTAATAGGGAAGATAATAATTTAAGCATGTAATTGATACTACAAGGGCTTTATTATATAGGTAGAAGATCGATATTGTATACTTGAGTTTTATGGATTAACGCTACTCGAAATTTAAGATTTGCGACAATTTTATAATTGGGATGCACTTATAATTAGTTAAGTTATGTTAGTTTGGTGCCACAAGATAAAGATTCAATTCAAGGATTTGAGGCTAATATTATTATGAGGTTGAGATAAAGTTTAACTTTTAAGTGTATTACCGAAAATAGAAGTCGATCGGTAAATTTTCGTGCTAAGGTTTCTTAAGTTGAATTGCATAAATGCTAATGTAATAGGTCGATGAACAATATGGGTATTGTATAAGAAAAGTAAATTGCAATAAGTTTGGATCTCCATTTCTAGTATGAGGAATTGCGAGAAAAGTCAAAATTCAAGGTCATATTATAATAGAACTACGTCACCCTAAATCGTTTTATGTTGCGATTCGCAATCGAGATTTTTGTAGGCAATTTAATTAGGATTGAGGAGACATAAAGACAATTTAACATATATTTTATCATAGTAGCGCAGCGGAAACGTGAATTATTGGGATACGAGAATTAAGAGTTTAAACTTTTTGGTTATCGAAGGTAAGCAAATTTTGGGGACGAAATTCAATTTAATGGGGATAGATTGTAACATCCCGAAAATTTGAAAGTCTACGTAAACCACATACATGCAAGTTATTAATTTTTTTTTGTATTTTATTAAATTGTTTTAATGCATTAAATGCATGTTTATTGCATAAATATGTGTTTTAATTCATGGATTATTAAATTTCATTCATAATGGCTTTTAAGTTTCATTTCACGCTCGAACGAGTAACGGAGAACGGAGATAATCAGGAAAAATATTTTTATTAAATAATTATTTTAATTATTTAATATATGGTGTATTTAAGTATGATTTTTGAAAATAGGCATTGGTTGGGTATTTTTACTCGTCGGGTAATATTTTAAGCCGGTACGCAAATTTTATCGATTCGGTGGACTTTTTGAGGGTTCGGGCAATATTTTAAAAAACGTACCTAAACGAAATATTTTTCGAGAGAGTTTTTGGGCTTGATAGGATTATTTATTGCTTAATGGGCCAAAAATCCTTTTAAACACTTTAATTTTAATTAAGGGCCTATTATTGTATAATTATATTAACTTAACCATATTAATCAAACCCTAAACCCACCCCTCCCAACTCACGGCCGCGCTCTCCCATTTCAGCATCAACTCCAGCAAGGTTTCTCTCTATTTCCTCAAGATTCTTCCAAAGGATTTCTTCCCCGCCCCACCGGTGCACGTTCTACGCATAGATCTTTGAGTTTTCGAGCGTTCAAACGCAAAGGCACGCATGTATCTTTTATTTAACTTCATTCATGCCAATATTATGCTGAATTATATGTAAATGCAGGGGAAATTATTTATATATCTTGAGGTTTTGTTTTATGTAAGGATTTGACATGAAAATGCATCATTTTTGCTTCATTCTCACGTTTTCTAGCACTTGTGCAAGGGGCTGCTGATTTTTATGATGCTAAGGGATGTACACGTCGAGTAAGGGGAGAAATTAAGGCTGGAGTCGAAGCTTGGTTTGTTTTAGGAGAGGGCCGATCAAGTTCCTTGGGTTATGGATTGGTGGTGTGTGTGGATCGGGCGATGGGACTGATCCGACGGCGCGAGGGCCGAGCTAAGCCCTGGAACAGACCTTGGTGGGTCTGATACACGGCCTAGGAGGGCTCGAACACTGCTGGATTTAGACAAGTAGCCGATGGATCAAGATGAGAGAAGGTTGGCTCGGTTGGTGCAATCTTGGTGGCTAGCGACCGTGTGAGTCGTGCAGCGTGCATGGGGCAGGGAGCTTGGGTTAAGTCGGTCCAGGAGAGTCCTAAGGTGGGCTTTGAAGGGTTGGTCCAAGACTGGTCCGAGCCGGTAGGGACTAGGGTTGATAATTTGTAAGTTTAGGGTATAAGGGTTTGGAGATGTTTTGTGAAGAAAATTCCAGCAAATTTCAGGTATTGTTTGTTAGGTGAGGTGTGGGGCCAACACATTAAATAAAATAAAAAAAGGTGCTTTCTCACAATCCCACATCGAAAAAATTATAAAGCTGGAGGAGAGAATTAGTAATAAATAGAGCTCAATTCCTTCAGTTATTGTATCCCAAAATCAAAAGCTTTGCAGCTTTGATAAAAGAGAGTGCATAGAAAAAAAAGAGTGTATTTTTTTCTTGAGTGCGCGAATTCTCTTGTGTGAGTTAGAGAAATTATTTTCTCGGTATACTCGGTTTGGGAGTGTGAGATATTGAGTGTATTGGTGTATACACTTGTTGTAATATTTCTTCCAATTATAAAAGTTGCAGTGCTCCGTGGACGTAGCATATCTTGGGTGAACAACGTAAATCTTTGTGTTCTTGTTGGTTATTTTATTCCGCAATCTTTGGGTACTATATTATCATCGTGGTCGGCATCGCTTCGGTGTAATTCCCCAACAACTGGTATCAGAGCCTTGTTGTGAAAATTCTTAAGAATTCTGAGTACGCTCTGTGGTTGCAGCTTTGTCTGATCTTCCACATCAGAAAAGATTTTTTAGATTTTGTGCTAAGGCTAGCGAAGCGATGGCTGGAGATGATGGATCGGGACCTGGTATTAACAAGTTTGACGGTGCAGATTTAACGTTCTCGCGACCACAGATTATTGATTATCTGTATAGCAAGAAGTTGCATCAACCTCTATCTGGAAAGAAGCCGGAAAAGATGGAGGATGATGACTGGAAGCTTCTTGACCGACAAGTGTTAGGTGTAATACGATTGACCCTAACGAAGAACGTGGCACATAAAGTGGAGGAGGCAAAAACAACGGAGGAGATGATGTCCATTTTGTTGGACATGTACGAAAAGCCATCAGCAAATAATAAAGTACATCTCATGAAGAAGTTATTTAACTTGAAGATGAGAGAAAATACATCGGTGGCTAAACACATCAATGGATTCAACACGATTGTTTCATAGCTGACATCGGTTGAAATTAAATTTGATGATGAGATTTAGGCACTTATTCTTTTGGCGTCTTTACCAGACAATTGGGAACCAATGTGGGCAGCGGTTAGCAACTCTGTTGGAAAAAGAAAGCTACAATTCAATGTGTCAGAGATCAAATTCTTACTGAAGAAGTTCGCAGGATGGATTCGGGTGAAGGAACATCATCGAGATTTGCTCTAAATCTCGAGAATAGAGGAAAGAGCAGGAGTGGCGAAAAGAGTTTTAACCAATGGCATGGTAGATCCAAGTCAAGAAATGAAAAAGACAATAACACATTTGAAAAGAATGTGAAGTGTTGGAGCTGTGGTGAGACTGGTCACTTGAGAAAGAATTGCAAATCAAAAAAGAACGACGCTAATGTTGTTACTGAAGAGATACATGATGCTCTATTACTATCCTTGGAAAGCCCGGTTGATTCTTGTGTTATGGACTCGGGAGCTTCGTTTAATACCACTGGTAATCGTGATGTATTCGATAATTACATTGCGGGAGATTACGGAAAAATTTTCCTAGCTGATGGAAAACCTTTGGAAATAATTGGTATGTGTGATATCTGGATGAAGATGACAAATGGATCTGTCTGGAAAATCAACAAAGTAAGGTATGTACCAAAGTTGACACACAATCTGATTTCAGTGGGATAGCTTGACGACGAAGGTTATAATGTGACCTTTGGTGATGGTTCTTGGGAAGTGAAAAAGGGAGCCATGATTGTTGCTCGAGGAAAGAAAACTGGAACACTTTATATGACTTCCAGATTGAGAAATAAATTAGCGGATGTAGATGCTAGAGCTAATTCAAGTCTATGGCATAGTAGGCTTGGGGATACGAGTGAGAAGAGAATGAAAATGCTTGTTTCAAACGGAAAGCTACAGGAATTAAAGATCGTTGAACACAAGCTGTGTGAAGCTGTATTTTTTAGAAAGCAGAAAAAGGCGAGTTTTTCAAAAGAGGTTAGAGAACCGAAATCGACGGATTTCGAGCTGGTACATACTGATGTATGTGGACCATCTCCTGTGACATCCCTTGGAGAGCACGCAAGATATTATGGCACTACTGTTGACGATTCGAGTAAGAAATTTTGGGTTTATTTTGTGAAAAATAAATCGGATGTTTATGAGACCTTTAAACAGTGGGAGTTAGTCATGGAAGATGTGATGGATTCACTGTCATCCAATCACATGTGGGAGTAGTCAGAACTTCCTGAAGGTAAAAAGGTTTTACATAGCAAGTGGAAGTACCGGTTAGAACATGACGGTAGCAAGCGGTACAAAGAAATACTTGGTGTAAAAGGTGAAAAGGAAGTCTTTGGTTACACTGATATTTTCTCTCTAGTGGTAAAGTTAACTACTATCAGGACTGTACTTGGATTGATGGTAAAAGAAGATTTACATCTGGAACAGTTAGATGTAAAGACGACGTTGCTTCATGGTAAGCTAGATGAAGAAATGAATCAATCACAGGGATTTGAAGTACGAGGGAAAGAGAAAATGGTGTGCAAACTTCATAAGAGCTTGTATGTTCTCAAACAAGCTCCAAGACAGTGGTACAAGAAGTTTGATAGTGTAATGAATAATGATGTTTTTCTGAGGTATCAGGCTGATCATAGTTTTTATGTGAAGCTTGGTGGTTATTATATCATACTACTGATATATGTAGATGATATGTTGATAGCAGGAGCTTGTCTGGAGGAGATTGATAAACTCGAGAAAGAGTTATTAGAGGAATTTGCTTTGAAGGATTTGGGTGCTGCAAAACAAATCCTTGGAATGGGGATCCTTAGAGATCGGATAAATGGAGTCTTGAAGCTTGAGAAGATTACTGGAAGCAAGTATCCAGCTGATATGCTCACGAAGGCTGTTATCATTGAAAAAATGAAGATGTGTTTGAATTCATTTGGTCTCCTGAACTAACAATGGAGATATGAGCTGCTGCACTGATGATGTGAAGACATGATTGAAATCAAGTCTTAAAGTGGGAGAATTGTTAGGTGAGGTGTGGGGCCCACACATTAAAAAAAATAAAAAAAAGTGCTTTCTCTCAATCCCACATCGAGAAAATTATAAAGCTGGACGAGGGAATTAGTTATAAATAGAGGTCAATTTCTTCAATTATTGTATCTCAAAATCAAAGGCTTTTCAGCTTTGATAAAAGAGAGTGTATAGAAAAAAAGAGTGTATTTTTTTTTTGAGTGCGAGAATTCTCTTGTCTGAGTTAGAGAAATTATTTTCTCGGTATACTCGGGTTGAGAGTGTGAGATATTGAGTGTATTGGTGTATACACTTGTTGTAATATTTCTTTCAGTTATAAAAGTTGCAGTGCTCCGTGGACGTAGCCTATCTTGGGTGAACCACGTAAATCTTTGTGTTCTTGTTGGTTATTTTATTCCGTAATTTTTGGGTACTATATTATCATCGTGGTCGGCATCGTTTCGGTGTAATTCCCCAACACTGTTCGAGGGTCATAAAGGCGCTGAATTAAGTGGTTTAGAGGCTGGCCATGTAGGTCTAAGTCTCAGTTTAAGTTAGGAAAAATTTTGTTAAGTTTCGAGTTGATTCGGGTTAAAACCGGGACCCCGATCCAAGTTTTAAAACGAATCATGTAAGTTTTGGAAACGAGCTCGAGTTTACGTCTAATAAGTACCTATAAATATGTTTTGGGATGTTTTAAGGAGTTTGGCAAGCTTCGGGTCGAAATTTAGAGGTCCAGGGATAAAATGGTCATTTCAGGTTTGCAGGAGCAAAATTGTCATTTTACACCTGAGTCGAGATTTTAGTCCTGGCAGCGTCCTAAGCACAATTTGACGTTTTATTTAAATGTTTTGTATCACGAACATGATTTTTAATGAATTATGAAAAAGGTGTTGCATGCTTGATTTTAAGAAAAAATACGTATATGCATTATTTTGATAAGTGATGAAAATGACGATGTTTTTGAAGGATGAAAATTAGTTGTGACTGACGATATATGTATACGATAATGATGAGGCCTAAGCTCAGTGGATGGATAATACTGTCGCTGATGTTCGACAGCCGCCGAGTACCACGGTTATGCGTAGATGGATCCATTGAATAGAGCTGACACGATTTGAGCTGATACGAAAGTCACAACTAATGACCTGAATTCAAATAAAAGTAAATGTATAAGTATATGATGATATGATGAGCTGTTTTGACACGCATGCTTCTACGACATGTTTACGTTACGTTTTTAAGATCATGAAACACATTTTATTACAATACTTTTCATTGTTGCTTGTTATGTATATGTATTTGCTATTAACAGTACAGGTGTGTGGAATCTTTAGACTCACTAGGCGTGTATGATGCAGGTGAACATATTGATGAGGAGGCTGGAGGTGTCGAATTCTGAGTAGACAGGGCTGGATGTGCGCACATGACCTGAGGACCGTATTTTCTGCACATCACGATTTTATGAGTTTAGAGTGGACATGAATATTTTTAGACACTGGTTTTGACATGTTGATGATTACTAGGATTTTTGTTGATTTATTTTACGTTTTTGTTGATGGCCGAGTTGAAAAATTTTTAACTGCAGTATTTTATTTGTTATTTAATTACGATCATTTTTCAAAAAGCATATTTTTCAGCAGTGTAACTTGCCTGTACAATTTTAAGAATTTCGAAAGTAAGTTTACAAAAAAAAAAAAAGTAGTAACATTTTTAAGCAGTAAATGTTTCATAAACCTTTGGGGCTGTACTCGTGCACCTGGTTACTTAAGTTTAGTGGATCCAGCTTTTGTATTTGTATAAATATTTACTTTGACTACATGTTGGAATAATATGGATTCTTTTAGATATTTAACACATCTCGTGCCGCCTCAGTTTTTTTGGGTGAACACATCGAGGAAGAGATTTGTGAAAAGTAACGAACAAATTCAATATCTTCTAGCATTACATACATTCTTCATATTTGTAATTTTTTTTACATATAATCTCTTAAAATGTAAGATAAATACAAACATAAGAGCATGAAATACAAATTTGATGGGGTGCCTAGGTTTGGAAGATAATGAATTTATTTGTTATTTTCACCAAGTAAATATAACATTTAAATATTGTTGGATTTTTTAACTAATTTCAGTTTTGTTGCAGCATAATTTATTGTAAGGTACAATAGATTTAGTCGGATGAGAATGGTGAAATTTACTACTTTTTTTTAAAAAAAAGGGTAAGAAAAGTATTATTAATTTCAATAGAAAACTATTGATTTTGCCGGGATGCAAAATCCACCGTACTTTCCAAATTTTTTTTTAATGCGGTGGGAACTTGATGCATATGTTGTTCTTCCATTAGTATTTGGAAAATTTTTTAATTAAAACAATATATTGTAAATCACGTTAGTCAACAAAATCATACTCACAAGACATGTGTGACAAGCTTATTAATAAAATATTGGTATGAGAAATAAAACTCTTGATTATTAGCAAGTGTTTACCGATTTTATCAATTCGGACATCACTTGAGGACACACCTTCCACTCTTAAATTATTGAAACGGTATTTGGTGAAGTTTTGTATAAAAATTAAGAAGTTGTAATATTATTGTAGTGAGAGAGATCATTAATATTATTGTATGGCTGATCGAAACACTATCTTTAGAAACTTATAGTAGGTTCTTCTCTCTGAGTGTGATAACGATGCTAAATTATTGCATTATTTTGATCGTTTTTCTTCTTAATCGAACAATTTACACCAAGTGAAAAGCCCTCTTAGCTTCACATCATTGAGTCGATAATTTTGGCAATCAAAATGTGATTGTCACATTGTAAATTTAACATGAAGTTATTGTTAGAGTAGATGTCCTGCAAGTCAACTGTTGGCTCGAGATTTTATTGACTCAGTTGTAATAAACAATCTTTATTTTAATATAATTTAACTTTTAATGGTTTCGTTTCACTTTATCTGTATACTCATGCGATCAGCATAGATAAAGTCCTTGATTATGCTTTAATACAAATGAATTGTAATTCGATGTTAAAACTCATTTGTAAACACCGCATATTCTAAATTTGTTCCTAGTCGATTAAACCGCCTAAAACATGGATAAAGGTCGCTTGAGCTCGAGACTAGCATCTGTGATGGTGTGTACTGCGTTTCTTGGTAAGGACATAGAGATGTCCAAACATGCAAATGGGTAGTCATATGATGATTATACCGAACAACCCTCCCTCGGACTTTCCAAGTGGTTATCATTCATCGAGAGAATGACTCCGTGGTTATGATTGTACACCATTAGTCCTTACGACCCGGGACAACACTGAGGCTCTATATGCTGGGGCTGTGCTTTGACTCGTTTACCGGCTCCATAAGAGTCATCAGGTGGTGAGGTTGGGTACAGTTGCAACACATGTAGGAGCCAGTGCATTGTAGTCGGGGATTCATCGCTCACCTACGGGTGTGGATATCCCGTGTGATATGATGAAATAATAGTGCATAGAATCTCTGGCCAGAATATGAGATGTACATTAGAGAAGGAGTTCTCCAATGGTGCATGCGATGCCACTATTTATATGTATCACATAGTTATCGAATTGTTATGCAACTCTCGATGAACCAATGGTTGTAGATTCGATCGGGATATATGAGATGAAGGGACCGTACTGTACGTTAATGATAATCGACTGGTTCTTGCAGGCACTATCAGTGATACCTAGGGAATCATGTGGCGTTGCTACTAGTCGCTCTTACCATGATTCGATGCGTTTAATCAGAAATATGATTTCTGACATTCTTATGATCAATAGTTGATACATAGAATGGGGCAAATAAGGGTAAGCCCGAATAAAGGATTATGTCCTGAATCACAAAGAGTTGTGAACTCACGGCTAGCTGTATCCCTGTACCATTGAGAGTCACACAAGCACTGGATCGTTTGTTCACGTTGAGAGAATAAATTCAAGGAGTTGAAATTATAAAAATTTGAGAATTTAATTTATTAAACTCAAAAGTTGAGTTTATTAAATATTAAATTAAATATAGTGGGAAGTATGTTTAATAGGCTTGTAGGAGTACAAGTCCAATATACTAAATAATTAAAATTCTTAATGGACCTTGATTAATTAATTAAACTAGTTGGGCCAACCCAAATAATTGATCAGGCCCATTAATGTTAATTATGAATATTGGGTTATGACTTAATTATAAATAGGTGTAATCAAGCCATAACCTTAGCCATCACCTTCACAAATTTCGAAAAAACTCTCTCCCAAAGCTTGAAAATTCTGCCATTTCCTTTTAGGAAAACTTTGAGCCGTCTCTCGTTTTCAATCTCCTACGTAAAAACTTCTTCTAATTTTTCTAGTGCGAATTAGAATAGGAACAAATCATCTAATCGTGGACGTGATTAGAAGAAAGGAGTCCTTAAAGAAAGTTCGTAGGGATTTATCAAGAGCTGGATCAGTCAATACCGGATTAGTTGGAGCCAAGTGATTTAATCACCAAAGGTAATACTATTAAACTCCCTATGTATGTTTAATCATAAAACCATACGAGTGTTCAAATTAATATATATTGATTGTCAAAATAAAATGAAAATTTTAAAACTTCCGCTGCGTTTGGGACACGAGAAAACCGAGATCCAACAGTTATAAATTATTGCACACTTAAAAGTCATTAGAAATTTGGATACCAGTTCGAGTTCAAAACAGTAAAACCTCTTTTGAACCTGATAATTGATCAATATTATTTTATGTGAAATTTTCAAAATAAAAGATTTTAATTTTCTATCCCTGAAAATTATTTAAATCACCTGTTTTCCTTCCATGCATCCATAAAATTGGAGTCAATACAAGCATAAATACATACTGCGTTTGGTTGCAGGATAAAATAAACTAATGATTAGTATGTAAATGATAAAGAAAATGATTGTCGTAGATATGTAATATATGGTAGTATGTTTGGTAAGATTTTTAAGTGTAGGATAATTTTGAAATTTTTTATGAAAGGACAAAATTGCCCTTCCTCTTTTTTTTTCTTCTTCCACTCCGGCGGCGGCGGTCCGGCAATCCGACGGTGGTCCGGTGACGGATCCGGCAGCCGACGTGGCGGCGACGGCGTCGGTCCGACGACGGCGGTAAGTCGGCAGTCCGGCGGCGGAGATGGCGTTCCGGCGAAGGTCCGGCGGTGCGGTCCGGCGTATGTTTGTCGGCGGCGGCGGCGGCGGTCCGGCAACGGCGAGGGTGGCGGAGGTCCGGCGAGGGCGTTCCAGCGAAGGTCCGGCGGTGCGGTCCGACGAATGTCCGGCAACGGCGACGGCGGCGGCAACGGCGACGGCGGTACGGCAACGGCAACGGCGACGGCGGTACGGCAACGGCGACGGCGGTCCGGCAGCCGAGGTGGTTCAATAGCCGTGAAGGAAGAAGGGTAAAATTGGAAAGAGAGTAGGGATAGAGGAGGGATTAATAATCCTACGGAAGAAGGAGGTATTATTTTATCACACGTAATACCACCTAATCACTCATAGGAAGGATTAGGGTGGTTAAATAAAAATCGTACCAAACGTCGGATTAAGTGTGATAAAATAATCTATCACACCTAATCCGCCCAACCAAACGCTGCGATACAGAACTGCACTAGCATACACATTGTAAGACAATGATTCAACGCTTTTAGCTATTAGTGGTGTTCTTTGAGAAATCATAAAAAATCAACTTTGGCTTTTTCTCATGCAAGATTAATCATGGGCAACTTGTGTATCAGTACCCAAAGTTTTTTAATTTTGGATTTGATACCTTAGTTTTCAAATTTTTCCCAAAATAACCCTCAACCTTAATTTTAATTACATTGATTTTTCTTTTTAAATTAAAGGCCCATCATGCTTCCGTAAGATAAATTAAATAATTTACCTTTTTGACCAGAGTGCCACCGGGTTATATCCACCGTGTTTTATGAACTGCTCCTCACAGTCCAACCACACAATCGCAACCGATGATTACTAAGCAGATTCCTTCAGCAACACTTAGCACAGCTCTAATTCGTTTCCTACCTTAGAGCGTACAATAAAATATAAAATTTTGAAAAATAATACATGAGAGGGCTGAGAGCAAAGATCTCTTTATTTAAACACAAACATTTATTTATTACATAGAAACCTCCTGTAGAGGAGGAGGAACTTGCTTAGCTACTTATAGTAGCCGAACTTGAAAAACACATAAACTAAAAAGATAAGATATTACAATTGGTTTTGAAAGAAATGAGGAAAATGTTCGATGATCTTCACTTCCTTCTTCCTGCCTTATTTATGGAAGGCTTCTTCGGATTTGAAACTCGGACTTCAAATCTTGATAAACTTTTACAGCTTGCAAATGGACCATGTAGTGGTTGAGTGGTCCCTATGATATGTCTAGGTTATTAATCTAGACATCAACTTTTCTCATTCTCTTATTTCTCCGCACTGCCAGTAGGAATGCGTTAAAACAAGATCAGCTGTGATTTCATCTCCTTTCTCTTGGAAATTCTGAGCTATTGCTCTGAGAGCTTTTAGCTCCTTCTTTTCATACTTGATTTTCCTTTTTAACACCTTCAGATATGAAAATACATTTTCTTTATGTTTCTTCCTTGTGTATTTTACTGGTTTCATTTTGTTCTCTTATATAGATAAAATTTTCGGGACCAGTTGTTTTGCTTTTATTCATTGGATTCTTTTAAGATATAGTATCCAATGTCCTTTTGTTATTTACCACTCATCCTTAGTGGTTCTTGTGTCCTTTTCCACCGATTATTGGTAGTCCTTTTATTCCACTCACATGGTAGTGATCCTTGTTAATGGGTTTGGTCACATGTCCCTTTTAACTTTGTCGAGGAATCTTTGGCTTCGGTGCCGTCGAGGAAAACGTGAATGTGGTCCATCCCCACTTGTGCTTGTGTTGGTAAAGTGTTTCCGATCAGATCTCGGTTTGAATCCTTTACCGAATTCAGGTTCTTTCTGGTTTTGGCATTCAAGCCAGATGTTTTCTGACCATTTTCCTATATGTGCCATGTTACAAAATTTTCGGCGAGTTTCTTTAATTGCCATCAGCTTGCTGTTCCACAAAAGATTTCTTTTCTTTTCGAATAGTTCTTCTGCAAAGCTTGTAGTTTTTCCTGTCATAGTGTTTAACAGGAATGATCCATTTAAAGAATTTTGGTAAAACTTAAATGGAAATTTGACTTTATCCATCTCCGTGAGACAGACCCAAATACCCCATGCTCTCCTGGTAGATATGTCATCTTCATTGAATGAAGAGACTAAGGAGTTTTCATTTGTAGGAGGATCCTTTATAAATTTTTGAGAATTCATGTCTGGCCTCCTTAACTTGATGAAATGAAAGGCTTCGTGTGAGCCTTTCCCTGCTGGTTCTGGTACTACACTGAAAAAATATAGCTCCAAAATATCTCCTCTGGACAAATGATCATTGTTTGTCCAAGTTTCATGTACCGCTTCCTGTATCCATTTTGGTAATGCTGATATCTCCGGGAAGCTGGGCGAAGTAGTATAAACTGAAGCAAGAGCCCCAAATTCATACCAGGCTTTGACCTTTTTTGGATATGAATTTTGTTTCATCCATACCCTAGGATATTTTCCTGCAACATCAACTCGAACCATGACTGGGTTGATGCCAATTCTAGTGTTTAATTTCTCCCAATTTTGTTGGTAAACCTGAAATGGAGAAATTGCATTTTCATTAGTACCAACCTTAGTTTTGCCTTTGTCAGTTTGAGGCCTAAGGTTGATCTCTCCCTCTTCAATCCCCGAGGTGAATGGTTGACTTGAGGACTCGAGATAAGGATCTGGAGTCTCAATTTTTGTTTCAGTCGACTCATCTGGATATGATCCCGACTTAACACTTGTGCTAGGGGTATTTGAATCCCCTGCTCCAGGTATAGAGTCCTGTACTCGAAAACTCTCCATTTGGGAAACCAATGGTTTCTCAATGCCTTAGAGGATAGGCCTTTGCATTACAGACCATAACTGAGTATATGCCTGTAAACATCTTGTGATTCGATCAGAGACAATTCTCTTATCAGCTTGTTGAAGCCTTTCCGCAACTTCTGCGTTTAGTGCTAACTTGTTAAACTCGGTTTGAAGCATTTCAAGGTGTTCCCTCCAATGCCTCTGTATCTTGATAATAGCATCAATGTCAATGTTGTCCATCTCTTGTTAAAAAATCTGCAAGAATATTCTCATGAGATTTAATAATCACAATATCAAAAATATAATTTTGACATAATGCTTGTGTAGAACCCGTAACTTAGACCACGTATAAGTCATGCATAATTCTAGTATTTAAATTAAAATGATTTTTATTGCATGAGTATTTAAATTTAATTATTTTACGTAGTAGTTTAACTTTATCATTTCAGTTAATTCAGTGAGGCCGGACTGGAGTTGGAGCTTAGAGATAAAATTTAAGATTCAGAAAACATTCCCAAAATTTATTTTAGCTAGCAAGTAAGTTCATTTAAGTTAAAAAGGGAGTTTAAGGAATTATTTAAGTTACTTGAGGTGAGTAGAAAATAAATTCAATTAAGTTCCATAATTAAGGGGTTAGTTCACTAAATTAATTAAAGGATTAGTGAGGCTTTTAAGGGTTATAAATTTACTAATTAGAAAATAATTCTCCTCCATTTATTAGTGGATTTTTCGGCCACTCATTAGTAGAATAAGCAATTATATGCCAATTCACCTTTGACCCATTCTTTGTCATTTTTAGCATGATAACTTTTTTTTNTGTTATCAACTTTCAAAGTGAATTTCTTTGCAAATAAAAATAATGGCCATTTCTCAAAAGCCCTTTTTACTGCATAAAATTCTTTTTCGTTGATATGCCATCTGATCTGAGAATAAACCACTACAATACCTGCATGGTTGTTCTCCATCTGGTGTGAGCTTAGTAAGAACTGCTGCCCACCAATGATCACTGGCATCTGTGTATAATACCAGATCATCCTCATCTTGAGGAATAGCCATTTTTGGAAGATTTTTACAAATCTCCTTTAATTGAACTAATCCCTTTGTGTGTTCATTTGTCCATATAAATCTTGCATCTTTCTTTAATAATGGACTAAACACTTTCCTGTGTTTTGCTAGGTTTTTAATAAACATCCCAGTAAAATTAACAACTCCTAAAAAACTTTGAAGTTGCTTCTTATCTTTGAGACTTTCTGGAAAATTCTGCACTTTTTCCACTATGTGTTCTTGCAGAATAATTCCTGACTCATCGATTTCAATTCCGAGGAGTTCAATCTTTCTTGTTGCAATGACTGCTTTCTTTTCAGATAAAACCAGTCCTTCTTTTTTACAAACATTGGAGAAAATCTCCAAATGCTTAACATGTTTATTCATATCTTTAGATGCTATTAAAACATCGTCAATATAAACAAACATAAATTTAAAATAATCTTTAAAAATATTATCCATTTTTTTTTGAAATATCTGAGGTGAATTAGCCAATCCCATTGGTAATACCTCCCAAATATAATGTCCTTGTGGTGTAAAGAAAGCTGTGAATTTCTTGCTTTCTTCTTGCATCCTAATCTGGTAAAATCCAGACTTACAGTCGAACTTAGAGAATATCTTGGCTTGCGTATGCAACTTATTAGATGTTCTCTACTAGGTATAAAATACCCATCAAATTCAAGAATCTTATTAATTTCTTGATAATTAATAACTAATCTGGGTTTTCCTCGTTTTATCTCACCATGATTTCTTACAAGAAAACCTGGACTGCTATATGGTGACATTCCTGCTTTGATTAAACCAAGGTCCAAATGTTCCTTGATTATAATCTGCATATCCCTTTGATCTATGATATTCATTGGGATAGGCTTGCAACGGACAAATTCATACTCTTTGCCTTCTTTAATTTTAAGGCAAGCTTTGAGTTGATTTCTGTCCCACCATGCCAAAGGATCTTCATTGTAATTTTCTTTGATCCTTTTCTTGACATCTTCTAAGGATACCTTAGATTCAAACTCTACTTCATTCTGATGTAGAGTTATCTTCAGGTATTCCATATCTTCTGGTTGGAGCGTTTTATCTGCTCTCAACTGGAGCATTGTTTCTCCAAACCTTCTAGAATCTTTCATTTTTGGGTTCAGAAGTTGTCCTGAATCACCACGCTTGCTGCGAAACTGGATCGGCAATTTTCTGTAAAATGCCTCTCTTAGTCTCTGGACTATAATTTTGTGGTTACAAGGAGTTGTAAACACTAATCTTCTAGTCTCATTTTCTTGAGTATAAGATTTGAACATTTGTAGGAAATTGTTTCCTAGTAAAAATAAATTGGTGGTGTCTTCACCTTATACCAAGGTGTTTGCCCAGCACCGCCAATCATTATTTCAGTCATCTTAATCCCTTTACATAAGATTAAGATTCTTCTGGAAAAATCTCTTCCAGCAATCTTTGGTAATTCTTCTTCCAAATTATTTGGAAAAACTCCTCGTTTTGCTGTACAAATGCCAGCACCTGAATCAATATAAGCAGCAAAATATTCTACCTTATATTGTTCATATAACATTCCTACTGGAATGTATATGGAAAATAGACTTGTGGTCATTGGATTTTCCACATCTTATCTGCTGCCATAAACTTCATTCCATACTCTAGATGTTTCCAAGGTTTATGTTCCTCAAGACACTCTAGTCCAAGAACCAATTGATCTGGTTCTTTTCCTGGAATCCCTGTGATATGAACTTCCAATTCTCCGACTTGGATCATTCCTTGGTAAGTTCCTATCATAGGTTGTTCTAAATATTAGATGGTATTACAAGGAAATTAATTCCTTTGTTTCGTAATATCAAATACTATTTCAACTTCCTCCCACCCTTTTAAGCATCTAAGTTTTCCTATTGTTGAAAAACTTTTTAGCTCATGTTGGGTTTCTTGGATAGGGGTTTTTCCCCATCTGTAGCTTGTAATTCTATCTCCTTGAAAAGATAGTCTTCTTGATTCCAATCTAAGACTCTGATTCCTTTGTAGAATCGGTTTGTCTTGTATTTGGATATCTGTTTCCTGTATTACAGGAAATTCAATTCGTTCTGGATAAATTGCCTGAGCAACTTTTCCGAATATTTCTGGTATCTCTATAAACTGATTTCTAATAAACAACTCTGAATGATGTGTATTAGATAAAGCATATGAGATTTGATAGGTAATAGAATATGGTCTATTACTTTCCTTCATCAGTCTTCTCTCCTTCAAATTTTGATGCAATGTCAAGGCTCGACTAAAATCTCGATCTGCCAGGTTGTAGGCAATCCTTGGATAGATTACTCCTACAATCTTGCCTGCACAGAGATTTCCTGAGATAGTTCCCAGCACTGAATCTTGAAGGTTTCCCATTCTTTTATCGCATATAGCAATATCAATGGGTGAATCTATACCTTATTTGAAAGTAGCTTTTATCATAATTTGGATTGCTCCAATATGAATCCAAGACATGGTCTTCGCTACTTCTATCTTGAGTTTTTTTAATTCTTCCTTAATTTCTTCAGAAGGAATTAGTTGCATCTCCATTCTATTTCCAGTAAGTTCCATTGGGATTGCCATTTCCCTTCTAGAAACTTTATAGATCAGATGATGCTTTCTGTTTCTTAGGCCAAGATTTCCTAAGAACTTTTCTACATGTCCTGCAGAGAATCCTTGATATCTCTGTAGACTAGGATTTTCTTTCATAATCTTTTGGACCATGTTATGAGATATTGTTGTCTGGCTAAAGAACCCAGACAAATCCTCATGTGTTTCGTGTCAAAACACCTCGTTTTCAGTCAGATTCCGATTCAGTTCCATCGGATTCTTCCTGACTTAGGACTTCTTCTTCTTCATATATACTTTCATCTGAGGCAATGTCCTCAAATCGGTATACCTGAATAAGATCTTGGTAATAGACTGCTTCTTCAATATCCGGAGTTGGATTGAAGCGTTTGATACCTCTTTTTTCATTTTCTGGACAGTTAGTCGAGATATGACCTCTTGCTCCACATGTCCAGCAATTACAATCCTTAAAACTTTCATTAGCTCGTGTATGAGCTCTTCTGAAAGTTTTCTTTGTAGGTGTTCTTCCAGTTCTTCGAGATGTACTCGATGCTTGGGAGGATATCCTACTTCTAGATGGTCCGCTTCTTTGTCAAGATTTATAAGATCTGGCTTTCTGTCTAGACTAAACTGTTCTTGGTTTCCAAGAACTTCTTCCACTTCTAGCATAAGGATGAGTTCTGAAACTTTTCCTTTTATGCTTTTGTGGTTTACTTCCAATAATTGTTGGAAGATCATTTTCCTTACAACACAAAGGAGTACGTTTGTTAATACCCCTTAATCGTTTGTAATTCTTTTGTAATGCTGCCAAATGGCACCATTCCGCCAATTTTCCTTTAAGGAAAGAAGCTCTTCGTGCCAATGTATCTGGATTTCCAGGTACATATTCCCTTATGAGCATTTCTCTCTAGGGACTTGGCATTTTTGCGAAGAAAAGCTGCATAGCTATGTCTTCTTCGACTCCTGAATTCCGTCTATATTTAGTGAATAACATAATGTATTCATCTACTAAACAGATGTCATGTAATTCAAGACTATACAGAGCTTGAGTATATTTCTTCCTCTTCTCTGTGTCTTGACTATTAAAATAGTCTACCCCTATAAATTGTGCTTTAAATAGGGTAGCCATTCTTCCGGCTATCTCGCTTAGAGATTCTCCGGCTAGGACCGACTCTTTAGTTTCCACCGAAGTCATGTCCCAAGCAATTTTCACTGATCCCATAAGACTCATTTCTAGGAGTTTAATGAATCCTTCTCTGTTGAGATCAAGTGTTCCTGCTGCAATTCTCATAGCAGATGTCCAATCGTCTATGAGTTCTTCTCTGTTTTTGAAATCTAATACATCAAGGTTAAGCATAACCCCGTAAGGATGTATAGGATCTAAAATAGTTTTCCCATAGGGTGTTTGGTGCAAGGGAATTTGATTTCTCCTTGTTCTTGTTCCCGCAGGGTGTGAACCTCCACCAGTATGGAAATCAGTTTGAGATTCTCTCATGTGTATATTTTGAGATCCCACAATTTCCCTTGGTGGTTCCTGTGAAGATGACCAAGTTATAGCAGGTGTTTCACCTCCTGCTGTGTTCATCTTTAGATCTACAACTTTGAGATTTGCGAAAGATTCTGCAAACTCTTGTAGATCCTCTAGACCAATCCTTTCTAACGTTGTCATCAGATTAATTTCTTTTCTGAGACAGACTTTAGTAGATTGATCATCTTTTCTTCTTCAGTCAAAGGTTTTGACACCACTCTGGCTTTCTTTTGTTGATGTAATAAAGGTTCAGTACCAAATGATGGTGGTAACCAACCTCCTGAAGTTCTTTTACTAGAACTAGGTTGTTTTTCTAGTTTTTGAATTCTTGTTTGAATATCCTTTAATATTCCAAGAATTTCTTCCTGGTTTTCAAAGATTTTTTCAACTCGTTGTGGTACAAAGTATAGTATATTGCCATAGTTTTGTACTTTTTCTGAATTTCTCTAAGATCTAAAGAGAGCTTAGAAGAATCTGATACAATTTCCATAAACTTATTAGATTGAATCATAAGTTTACCTGAGGGTGCTGGGGTTTCCCTTTCTGCTCTGGATATATAACAATAGTTAGATGTTCTTGTGTATATTCCAAAATATTGGAATAATCCTTGTAAAATAATTTTCTCGAACCTAAGTTCGGATTCATAATTTTCGAAATTCTCCTCCTCAAACATTTCGTTTCTTTATAATAATAAATAATGTATTTGAAATAAATTAACCTACAGCTCTGATACCATTTTGAAGCCATTTTGAAAGCGCGGGGATCAATTCAAATCAAAATAGGTTATAAGGGCGATTTTGGTATTTTTAAAGAAATTTTCTCTGTCCAGATACTAAAACCAAAACTTATTTACAAAAGATACTGAATCTCAATTAACCCATTATTCATTACACGATAAATAAGCCCGCCGCCGGCAAGCTAAAGTTGAAAAGCAGCTGCGTTGCGCTTTACAAAATTCCATTATGCTTCCTCCAAAACTAGAAATGGATTGGTGGGGATTCGTTTGTCTGTACATGCGAAATTTTCTTTTCTTCCACCACCTTTTTCTTTTGTTGTTTCTTTATTTTCGGCATTTTGATAGCGGTTCTTACTGTTTAATTCCCCAAAAGATCAATTAACAAGCGGAATAAGCTTTCCATACAGATCAAAATGGAAGATGAAATCAAGAATCTTTGTAATGTGAGCTTAGGAGTGATCACTTCACTCTGCTGCTGCCATTTGATTTCATCAAGGTTGCCGAAAGGAAAATGGCGCTTGCTTTCTTTTTTGCCTATTTTCTTCCTTTTTGCAACTCTTCCTCTGTATTTAACCTCTGCATTCTTCGCCGCAATCACCGCATTCTTCATCACATGGCTCGCCAATTTCAAGCTACTTCTATGTGCCTTCGATCAGGGCCCGCTTTCATCAAATCCCACAAAATCTCTTCCCGTTTTCATTATCATAGCCGCTTTACCATTTATGATCAAGCCCAAAAAGGGCACCCCACCGCCCCAAAAATCCAAGAAATTGCCGCTAAATTTGGCCACTGAGATCCCAGTTTTTCTGCTGATGTTAGCTGTATTGACTGATCAGAAAGAACACGTCCATCTTATTATTTTGTTACTCGGGTACTGTTGTCTAGTGTTTTTAATGGTGGATATTATAATTTCGCTATCGAGTTTCTGGGTTGGGATCCTGGTGGGGCTGGAGCTCGAGCCCGCATCCGACGAGCCCTATCTTGCAACCTCGCTTCAAGAATTCTGGGGCAGGAGGTGGAACATAACGGTCAGCAGTTTACTGCGCCAGGTAATATACAAGCCTGTTCGATCTGCAGCCGCGGAGGTGCTTGGGAGAGATTGGGCTGCACTCCCGGCGGTGCTGGCGGCATTTCTCGTGTCCGGACTCATGCACGAGCTTTTGTTTTGGTACATAACGCGGGCCCGGCCTTCCTGGGAGACCACGGCGTTCTTTGTGCTTCAAGGGGTGGGTGTGGTGGCGGAGTTCGGTTTGAAGGAGACTCTGGATAGGAAGAAATGGCGGCTGCCGTGGTTGGTGAGGTCGGTGTTAACGATGGGGTTCGTGGTGGGGACTAGCTTTTGGCTTTTCTTTCCGCCGTTGATCAGGAATGGAGCGGATGTGAGAGTTCTTGAAGAGTTCCGATTTGTTAGCGAGGTTGTGAAGGAGAAGTTGCCGGAATCATTGTTGCGTATTGGCCGGAGACGGGGATGGTACGTTTAGAATTTACCGATCGAATCGAACTTAAATAAAAGAATAGTTTTCATCTCCAAGAATAAGTTGGAATAAACTTTTCTGTGAAGTGATTTTACATCATATTATATTCTATCTAGCTAGTCATGAGTAAATGGACTGTTTATGCACCGGTGGTTCCGAAATTGGTCAGAATCGGAATCCGGAAACAGTTGAGCATGCCATATTATACCTTTTTAGTGCTTCATCAATTTTATTCATTGCATATGGTCTCAACGATTCATTTCATGATCTGGATGGGTAACGATATATTTTGCACATGAAAAAAAGTCTCTGATATCATCTTTCCAATAACTAAAAAGTCTTTATAAGAAGTTTAAAAAAAAAAAAAGAAAAAAGATCTTTACAAGAGGTGAAAACGTGTATACTATTATTTCATGAGTAGTATTTTTTTAATCAAATAATTCATCTCGAAATATGTTATTTTGTGTCTAATTTCATTTCAAAAAATAAAATGAGATCAAGAGTACATTCACCCTAGAGATGCAAACAAACCGAACCGACTCAAAAAATATTTGATTCATTTTCGAGCTTATCGAATTCGGGTTGAATTCAAACATATTCGAAATATTTTAGAGCCCAACCCTAACACAAATTATTTTGTTATAATAGTTTGCGAGCTTTAGTATTTTATTAATAGAATATAATTATCTATTAAATAAATAAATTTCGAGTCTTTCGAATATTTATTTTCGAACAATGATTCAAATAGTTCGAGAATATGTTCGAATCTTTCAAGCCGAACTCCAGCTTTAATTTGAGCCAAAGGTTTAAAAATTTTTAACTTCGAATCAAGCTCAAACTCGAATAAAACGAATTCGAGCCTTCAAATTTTTTGTCATATTTAACTCGATTCGATTTGTTTACAACCTAATCTACTCACAATCAATCACTCATGCATGCAAGAAGCGTGTACCATGGTTTGAACTTCGATTTCGTGGCTAAATTATTTAGCTAGCTAAATAGAATTATAATACACTTTGAATTAACATATTTGTTGAAACGCACATGGGCCTAACCTTTTTGGGTCTTGCAATCGCAGCTCTCATGATATCTCATGCTATACTTACTCACAGAACTCCCTACACCTCGCTATGGAGTACGTGCCTCCCCAGATTTCGAACCTAAGACCTCGTCTAGGCCTTAAGTACTTGGATTATCGAAATCTGGGGAGGAACGTACTCCACACACTAGTAGAATTTTACGTTTTTACTTCGCCACTCGTTACTTCGGCGATTATTAATTATGAAATAGTATATATCAATCAACTTCGGTAATAACATCAGCGAAGTAAAACATTAATTTTTACTTCACAATTTAAAAGACACGGGCTTCATTTCTAATTTTTTGTAACATTTTACTTCGACATAATAGTTTTGATGAAGTGAAAAGTTAAAAAAATATTTGAAATTTATATTTAGTGAAGTAAAAAAATGAACCATAATTTTAATTAATTTTCTTTAAATGATGAAGTAATAAAATACAAAATAACTGGTCATATTAAAATTATGTCGAAGTTAAAGAAAGAATTTACTTCATCACAACTCAATAATTGTTAAGTCGTTCTCTATTAACCGTCGTGATTAGCGACGGTGTCTAAACCGTCGATAATGAGCGACGATGTTTACTAAACTGTCGTAATTAGCGATGTTTTTTGTAAACCGTCGCTAAGCAAATCGACGACGGTTTATATACCGTCGCTAATAGCGACGGTTTTACATATAACGTCGCTAATTGTAGAGACAGTTTATAAAAATCGTCGCTAAACAAATCTGTGATGAATAAGATACCGTTGCTAATTAGCGACGGTTTTACATATACCGTCGCTAATTGTAGCGACGGTTTTTATAAACCGTCGCTAAACAAATCGGCGATGAATAAGATACCGTCGCTAATTAGCGACGGTTTTACATAAACAGTTGCTAATTAGCCACAGTTTAATTAAAATCGTCTCTAATAGCGACGGTTTAATAAACTCTATCGCAAATTTCCTATAACCCGCCTCCTCGGTTCATTTTTCTCCGTACAACTTCACATCTTCGTTCATTTTTCTCTCTTGGACGCTTAAGGATATATTTTTTAGCTTCAATTTTTAATTTACGATCATGAATTTAATTTTGTTGTTAGCTTAGTTTTTTTTAGCGAAGGTTAAATTGTTTGATAGATTATTTACAAATTTAAAAATATGATATTTAGATGTGTTGAGGAAATTATTTAAAAATATGTAGAAATAATTATAAAATTACAAAACTAATTTTTTTTAAAAAAATAATATTATTAGCGACGATTTTTGCGAATACCGTCACTAATTAGCGACGATATTTGACAAAACCGTCGCTAACTAGCGACGGTCTATCTTATCAAAATCGTCGCTAATTTAGTTCCATAACACTGAAGTCGTTCGCATCAATTACTTCACAAAAATACAAAACCTGTGAAATTATACAACACATTTACTTCGTCATTCTAGATAAACTATGCAATTATATATAAGCTATTACTTCTGTACTTTACGAAATCGACGATGTAGAAGACGTTGTTTTACTTCGGCATCGGTTTAATTCCGGCCAAAGACTTCGTTAATTTTTTGGATACGACTTCGGTGATAATGAGAAGTAAAATGGTTACCTATTACTTCACTTGCGTCTACTTCGACAATTATCTACTTATAACTTCATTGAATACACAAAGTAAATCAAGAAAATTCTACTAGTGACAGCCACGTGTGAGGAGTTCTGTGAGTAAGTGTCGTATGTATTATCATGAGTGCTATGATTGCATGACTCAAAAGAGGTAGGTCCATGGGCCTTACATTTGTTGAAGAAATTTAAGACACAAAAAAAAAATATATGTATAAATCTCGAACAAACTTTATTATAGGGGATTTTTTCATGATGTGAAAATCGCATAGGCATACTGAAACGTCCACAATTTTTAATTAAAATCCTACTAATTTTATTTTATTTTTTTTGTAAAATTCGAAACTTGCATTTTAAAATACTCAACATTTCTAAAATCCAAAATATAATTTAGCACTTAAAATCTCAAGTGCATAAAATCCCTAAATCGTCAATTAACGAAAATCCTACGTCACCATTAACATGATTAAAACTAAACCTCCAAATAAAATATAAAAATATCTAAATAAACCGTTCTCAAAATCTTTGTTTCAAAACTTTAACTATCAAGCTAATACGGAAAATAAATATCCCTCGGGAGTGTACTGCCGGACTCGATCTATTCAAGCGTCAGCGCGACCCTCAATATCATCCTCACCTGCAACCATCCAAACCTAGTGAATCTAATGACTCTAAGACATCTACTTATTTAAAAATGCGGAAATTTTTTTTTAAAATCTCACATTTTCGAAATATACACTTAAATATTTTGCATGCATGCGACCCTACTGAATAGCATACCATTTAAAAAATAATCGTAAATGTTTACCAACTTAAAACAGTGAAGTTAAAATGGCCAAACTCGACCAACAGAACATGCGCAACGTAACGAGTAAAAATCCTAAACCAACATCATAATAAAACCAATGTATAAAATCCTCATGTCCTCTCAAAACTCCTAAAAAACATCATGTGCGGAAGAAATGTGGTCCTCGGGTCGTGCACGCACATCCAGTCCTCCGTCTTGGATTTCTGCACCTCCATGCTCACCTGCATCACACACGCATAGTTAGTCTAAATACTCGACACACCTGTACCAAAAATAACAACTACATATACATAGCACACAGCAGTGAAAATATACTGTAATCAACATACCTTTCATGCACTTAAAAAATACGTAAATGTAGACGTGCAATATGAAATCATTACATGTCAAAACAATTTATCATTTTCATCATTCATTGTTCATCATTTCCTTTGACGAATTCAGTTCATTAGTTGTGACTGTCGTATATCATTCATCATTTACAATGGATCCATCATACAGAGAACTGCGGTACCCGACGACTGTCGGACATCAGTGACAGTATTATCCATCCATTATGCCTAGGTCTCATCATCATCATTTACATATAGGTCTTAAGCATTTACATATACTTCGATAGCCACAACTAATTTCCATCCTTCAAAACATCATCATTTTCATCAATTATCAAAATCATGCACATGCATAAATTTTCTTAAAATCAAGCATGCAAAGTATATTTCATAAATTCATAAAATCATTATCATGATGCATAAACATCGAAAAACATGATAAAATGTGCTCAGGGCGCTGCCAGGACAAAAATCTTGACTCGGGTGCAAAATGACCATTTTGCACCTGAAAACCCAAAATGATCATTTTATCCCCGGACCTCTAAATTTTGACCTAAAGCTTACCAAACTCCTTAAATCATCCCAAAACATTAATAAAAGTATTTCTTAGACGTAAACTAGAGCATGTTTCAAAACTTAATGATTCGTTTTAAAACTTGGACCGGAGTCTTGGTTTTAACCCGAATCGTACCGAAACTTAACCAAATTTCTCCCAACTTAAAACACCACTTAATATCATCCAGGTATTCCTCACACTCTGAAATTTGAACCACCCAAAGTCCCCAAAACCTTGCTTCAAGCTACTGAAATTTCCAGCAACTACAATTCGAAAACCCTACTCACTAATTCTTGGCCCTAGCTCGAAAGCCACCCCGACCAGCCTCGAACCAGACCACTTAGGACCAAGACCAGACCCTACTGGACTCCACTAACCATGGCTTGCCACTACATGCAAACCGTAACTCGCCTACACTCGCTAGTCACCGAGAAATGCTCACCCGCGGCCAACCTCCTTTCTCCACGATCGATCGGCTCAAGGGTGAATCCAGCAGCATTTGAGCCGTTCTAAGCCATGTCTCAGACCCACTATGGTCTGATCCAAGCCTTGAATCGGCCCTTGCACTGCCAGCTCCAACCCCTTTGATGCGATCTCCTCGAAACCGCACCAAACCTTGCCCTACAACTCACGACCTCTAGCGTACCGCACCATATCTCGATTCTAGCCTAATGACAGCATGAACTCCTCCGTTTACAACCCCTTTGTGACCAAAAACCGGCAGCCCTTTGCACCCATCTGTTAGAGTAGATGCCCTGTAAGCCAACTGTTGGCTCGAGATTTTATTGTCTCAGTTGTAATAAACCATCTTTATTTTAATATAATTCATTATTTCATGGTTTTTTAATTTTTTATCGGTATACCCATGTGAACAACATAGATAAAGACCTTGATTATACTTTAATACAAATGGATCGTAATTCGATGTTGAAACTCATTTGTAAACACTGTATGATCTAAATTCGTTCCTAGTCGATTGAGCCACCTGAAACATGGATAAAGGTCGCTTGAGCTCGAGACTAGCATCTGTGATGTTCTGTGCATCGTTTCTTGGTAAGGGCATAGAGATGTCCAAACATGCAGATGGGGGTAGTCATATGATGGTTATACCGAACTACCCTCCCTCGAACTTTTCAAGTGATTATCATTCATCGAGAGTATAAGTCTGTGGTTATGATTGTACACCATTAGTCCTTACGACCCGGGACAACACTGAGGCTCTATATGCTAGGGCTGTGCTTTGACTCGTTTACTGGCTCTAGGAGAGTCAACAGGTGGCAAGGTTGGGTACAGTTGCGAAACATATAGGAGCCAGTGCATTGTAGTCGGGGATTCACCGCTCACCTGCGGGTGTGGATATCCTATGTGATCTGATGAAATTATGGTGCATGGAATCTCTGGCCAGAGTATGAGATGTACGTTAGAGAAGGAGTTCTCCAATAATACATGCGGTGCCACTATTTATATGTGTCACATAGTTATCGAATTATTATGTAACACTCTATGAACCAATGGTTGCAGATTCGATCGAGATATATGAGATGAAGGGACCGTATTGTACGTTAATAATAATCGACTGGTTCTTGCAGGCACTATCAGTGACACCTAGGGAATCATGGGGCGATGCTACTAGACGCTCTTACCATGATTCGATGGGTTTAATCGAAAATATGATTTCTGACATTCTCATGATCAATTGTTGATACATAGAATGGGAAATATTAGGGTAAGTCCGAATAAAGGATTATGTCCTGAATCATTAGGAGTTGTGAACCCACAGCTAGTTGTATCCATGAACCATTGAGGGTCACACAAGCACTGGATCATTTGTTCCCGTTGAGAGAATAAATTCAAGAAGTTGAATTTATATTATGATATAGTAAATTCAAATAGTTGAATTTATGATAATTAAATTTTGAGAAAAATAAATTCAAGGAGTTGAATTTATAAAATTTGAGAATTTAATTTATTAAAATCAAAATTTGAGTTCATTAAATATTAAATTTTGGAGGTGATGAATTCAAGGAGTTGAATTTATAATTTAATTATTAAATTCAAATGTTGAATTTATAATAAATTTAATTTATTAAGTTCAAAAGTTGAGTTTATTAAATAATAAATTAAATATAGTGGGAAGTGTGTTTAATGAGCTTGTAGAAGTACAAGTCCAACATACTAAATAATTAAAGTTCTTAATGGACTTTGATTAATTAATTAAACTTGTTCGACTAGCCCAATTAATTAATCAAGCCCATTAATGTTAATTATGAATATTAGGTCATGACTTAATTATTAAAGTGAGTAAGCAACCCATAACCCTAGCCACCCTCTCCTTTGTGTTTTTCGAAAATCACAATACCTCTCCCACAAATTTTCGGCCACCCCCTTTGCAAATAGAGATTGAGCCGCCTCTCGATTTTTTATCTCAACGTTGAAACTTCTTTCAAATATTCTAGTGCTATTTGGAAGAGGAACAAACGATCTAGTTGTGGACTTGATAGGAAGATTAAAGAAAGGAGATTTGAAGAAAGTTCGTAGGGATTTATAACAAGAGCTATGTCCGCTTATACCGGAGTAGTTGGAGCCTAGTGATTTTTCACCAAAGGTATTTTTTTTAATGCCCTATGAATGTTTAATTATAAAACATACGAGTGTCCAAATATATCTTGAATGTCAAGATCTAAATTTTTTTTTAACTTTAACTGCGTTTTGGGCACGAGAAAACAGAGATCTAACACCATCAACAAAAAGGTGAGAGTTATGCAAAGAAATTAAAATTCATATCAAACTTTTCACAAAAACGCAAACACGAGCAAGATCGAAGGATGAACATGCAAATACATATATTTCAGAATATTTATGGTGTGATTGAAGAGAAAACAAGATACAAGCGTGCCTTGATGTGTATATGCTCGAAAACTTGAAGGAATGCGTTTCGGGGAAGCACAGGAGAAGCGGGAATGATCTTTTCTTGAAAGAAAATGGAGGAGGTTCTTGCTGCTGGTTATCTCACGTAAAAAGCTGCTGAGGGACGTGTTAATTGGCTGCTGGTGGAATGGGGTGGGTGGCCACCATTAGTTAAGTAGGTTTAGGGTTTAGTTTAGGTGTTAATTAAGTCCCTAACGGGCCCTAATCATAATTAAATGGTTTAAAAGGGTTTTTGAGCCCATTGAGCTTAAAAATAGGCCCATCAAGCCCAAAAAAACTCCGAAAAATATTTTGTTTTGGTAAGTTTTTGAAAATATAGCCCGAGCCCTAAAAAAGTTCCTCGTTTCGATAAATTTGCGTACCGATTAAAAATACTCTTTGGCGGCTAAAAATCTCCAAAAAGACCATTTCTTGAAAAATATGCTTAAGACACCTTATATTAATAAATAAAAATTAAACATGTAATAAAAATAATTTTCCTGATAATTCCCCAATCTCCGTTCCTCGATCGCGCGTGAAATGTATCTAGAAACCCTAATGCATTAAACTTTAAATAAACCATGAATTAAAACAGAAATTCATGAAATAAACTTGCATTTAATGCATTAAAATATATAATAAAATTCAAAAAAAATTTAATAACTTGCATGCATGTTGTATACGTGGGCCTTCAAATTTTCGGGACGTTACAATCTATCCCCCTTAAATTGAATTTCGTCTCCGAAATTCGTTTATCCTCAATAAACAAAAAGTTTAAACTCTTAATTTTAGTATCCCAATAATCCATGATTCCGTTGCGCTACTCTGATAAAATAAGTGTTAACTGTCCTTATGTCTCCTCAATCCTACTTAAATGGTCTTCAAAATCCTCGTTTGTGAAACTCAACTTAAAACGGCCTATGGTGACTTAGTTCTATTTTACTATGACATCGAATTTTGACTTTTCTCATAATTCTCAATATTAGTAATGGCAGTCCAAATTTATCGCACCTCACTTTCCTTATACCCAAGATGTTCATCGATCTATTATATTTCAATATTAAAATCCCAACATCATCCTTCTTAAATTTATTGAACTCAAAGTATGCTAAGGCTTTAAATCCAAATATTAGCATTTATGCAGTTCAACTTAAGAGATCTTAGAACTAAAAGTTATTAATCGACTTCTATCCTCAATAATACACTTAAAAGTTAATCCTTATCTCAACCCCTTAATAATACTAGCCTAAGATCCTTGAATCGAGTCTTTATCTTATTGCACCAAACTAAAGCAATTTAACTATTTACAAGTACATCCCAAATATAAAATTGCTTCAAATCTTAAATTTCGAGTAACGTTAATCCATAAAACACAAAATATCCAATTTCGATCTTATATCTAAATAATAAACTTCTAGCACCAATTATATGCTTAAACTATTTCCTTCCCAATTACAATATAGTTGAGTCCTAATACCCTTGGACTTACCTCCTTGAAACAAATGTCGCATTCTTACGTATCCTTAATGCTTAATTAGTACTAGCGTATAAAACTTAATAAGTTATCCCATGGTAGCCTTAAACGAACTCTAATAAATCAACTTCACTTATAATCCATAGAGTTCTAGAATCCCCATATCAAGATTTTAGATTTCATACTCGATAAAAATCTTAATATTCTTCCATTGGTAACCTGTGTTGAACACAACTAATTCTTTTTTGTTTTCAGTTCACCCAAAATTTCCGTATAAACACTTATCACATAAACTAGAACTTCAAGCGTACTCAACCCAAGTAGTAATAGATAGTATAATCCGCTTAATCCCAAATTTCTTAATGACTTTCAAAAATTCCTCAAAACATGGTGTCTAACTCATTTCTTACATGCGTCTATCAAGTAACCTAACCATCAATCATACCCAACTTTCTAGAAAAATTAAATTTCAGCAAAAGTATAGCCCTAACTGTTAAGATCATGACTAAAACTTATGACACATCAAACTTAAGTTCTCAAAAATTTGTTAACTCAATATATACTCTTATAACTTAACTAACTGATCAACTTTACCTTAAATTTTCATCACTTTAAATTCTTAATTTGTCACAACATTATTTCACTAACGCTTAAATTTTCAAGCTCAAGATTGATTCATCATACGATGCCCTTGATTACCATTCCTTATAACATTATAACCCAGATATTTTAAGGTTCTAAATATCTCTTCGAGCCTAAATCGTCGAAAATTCCTATCAACTAAACTATTTGATTCTCACTTATTGCTAAACCAGTCCCCAAATTTCTTAACAATTGCAAAATTAATTTTAATTTCCTCAAAAATTACCCAATCGGTCCTTAACTACGAAAGTTCTACAATTATCCATAAGTTCTTGGCGTTCTCAATTCTATTCTAGAGGTTCCTCATAACATAAAGTTCAATAATTTTAAACTTATTAATCCCAAACTCAATTCACGTAGCCAAATCTTAAATTTCCATCAATACTTAAAATCCTAAGTTATACATTTTTATACTTCTAAAGATTATCGTAGTCTTCGAATCATTATAGCTTATATAAAATCCTCAAAAATTAACCCAACTAGTAACCAAGAACCATCAACATTTTCTTAGAAAACCTATATCCCCAAAAGCATTCATAATTTTCAAGATTAACTTATGACCCCATAAGTAGAACATCAGTACTACTAACCAAAAATTAATATAGTCAAATCATTTTCAACCTCTCCTAACACCCAAATATTTGAATTCTTAGACATGTCCCATTTCCAAGCGTAACCAACATGAAATCCAATCTAGTTTTTAAAACATTTAATCTCCAAAACATATAAACAGCTAAATATGTGCTATAAAACATATATCAAGTAAACATGCAGGTGATAGCATTAAAAACATTTAAAACCTTTAAAACATGTAAACTTACAGACTTGAGGCTTGAAAACTGAGCTGCAGAAGCTGGCGGTGGCACAACCCTATACAGGACCCTTGCTCTGATACCAATTGATACATCTACTTATTTAAAAATGATGAAATATTTTTTTTTAAAAAAATATCACATTATCGAAATATGCACTTAAATATTTTGCATGCATGCGACCCTACTGAAAAGCATGCCATTTAAAAAATAATCATAAATGTTTAACAACTTAAAACAGTGCAGTTAAAATGGCAAAACTCGACCAACAGAAAATGCGTAACGTAACGAGTAAAAATCCTAAACCAACATCGTAATAAAACCAATGTATAAAATCCTCATGTCCTCTCAAAACTCCTAAAAAACATCATGTGCGGAAGAAATGTGGTCCTCGGGTCGTGCACGCACATCCAGTCTTCCGTCTCAGAGTTCTGCACCTCTAGTCCCCTCATAAACATGCTCACCTGCATCATACATGCCTAGTGAGTCTAAAGACTCAACACACCTGTACCAGAAATAACAAGTACATATACATAGCATACAACAGTGAAAATGTACTATAATCAACATACCTTTTATGCACTCAAAAAAAGCGTAAATGCAGACGAGCCATATGAAATCATTACATGTCAAAACAGTTCATCATTTTCATCATTCATCGTTCATCATTATCAACATTTTCTTTGGTGAATTCAGTTCATTTGTTGTGATTGTCATACTTCATTCATCATTTACGATGGATCCATCATATATAGAACCGTGGTACCCGGCGACTGTCGGACATCAGTGACAGTATTACCCATCCACTGTGCCTAGGCTTCATCATCATCATTTACATATACGTCTTAAGCATTTACATATACTTCGATAGCCACAACTAATTCTCATCCTTCAAAACATCATCATTTTCATTACTTATCAAAATAACGCACGTGCGTAAATTTTCTTAAAATCAAGCATGCAACGTATATTTCATAAATTCATAAAATTGTGATCATGATGCATAAAAATTGAAAAAAATGATAAAATGTGCACAGGATGCCAGGACAAAAATCTCGACTCGGGTGCAAAATGACTATTTTGCCCCTGGAACCCAAAATGTCCATACCAGAAGCTTACAGAGCTCCTTAAATCATCCCAAAACATTATTAAAATTGTTTTTTAGACGTAAACTCGAGCCCGTTTTCAAACTTAATCAATTTGTTTTAAAACTTGGACCGGAACCCAAAATGACAATACCAGAAGCTTACCAAACTCCTTAAATCAAACCGTAACTCGCCTACGCTCGCTAGTCACTGAGAAATGCTCACCCACGGCCAACCTCCCTTCTCCACGATCGATCGGCTCAAGGGTGACTCCAGCAGCGTTTGAGCCGTTCTAAGCCATGTCTCAGACCCACCAAGGTCTGATCCAAACCTTGAATTGGCCCTTACACCGCCAGCTCCAACCCCTTTTAGGCGATCTCCCAAAACCGCACCAAACCTTGGCCTACAACTCACGGCCTCTAGCATACCACACCATATCTCAATTCCAGCCTAATGACAGCATGGACTCCTTCGTGTACAACCCCTTTGTGACCAAAAACCGGCAGCCCCTTGCACCCATAAAAAAAAACGTGAGAGTTATCTAAAGAAGATCAAGATTCATATCAATCTTTTCGCAAAAACGCAAACACGAGCAAGATCAAAGGATGCACATGAAAATACATATATTTCAGCATATTTATGGCTTGTGTGAAGAGAAAACGAGATACAAGCATGCCTTCATGTGTAGATGCTCGAAAACTTGAAGGAATGCGCGTCGGGGAAGCACCGGATAAGCGAGAATGATCTTTTCTTGAAAGAAAATGGAGGAGGTTCTTGCTGCTGGTTATCTCACGTAAAAAGCTACTGAGGGACGTGTGAATTGGCTGCTGGTGGAATGGGGTGGGCGGCCACTATTAGTTAAGTAGCTTTACGGTTTAGTTTAGGTGCTAATTAAGTCACTAATGGGCCCTAATCATAATTAAATGGTTTAAAAGGGTTTTTGAGCCCATTAAGCTTAAAAATAGGCCCATTAAGCCCAAACACACTCTCGAAAATTTTTTTTTTTTTAAGTTTTTGAAAATATCGCCCGAGCCCTCAAAAAGTCCCCCGTTTCGATAAAATTTGTGTACCGATTAAAAATACGCTCTGGCGGGTAAAAATACCCAAAAAGCCCATTTCTTGAAAAATATGCTTAAAACACCTTATATTAATAAATTGATGGATCGTGTGTTCGGCACCTTTGAGCTGCTTTCAACACAATAAATCAATGAGCTGCAATAGCTCGTGTTCTAAAAATGTTTACATCGATGAATTAGATCAAGTTTAGCATTAAATCAAGCGAAAAATACTTGAAGTAATCATTCGTTAAGAAAACTGATAGATTTTATATCCTGTGCAACTGAATAACTGAAATTACGGGAAATCAGTTAGAGCTTATACCAGCTCAGTTATGGACATAACTGAACTGATATCAGCTAAACTGATCAAAACAGTTAATAACAAAAACAAGCAGTTAAACAGAAATAACACAAGATATGTTTATGGATGTTCGGAGACTTCAAATGCTCCTACGTCACCCCTTCTACCTCCACAGGTAGGATACAATAGAAGAATTAGATTTATACAACTGATTGTATAAATCTTACACAGCTTAGGACTTACACAACTGCCTAACTGAACTCCTATACTAGAATGAAGGCAGCACCTTCCAGCCAACACTTCTTTATCGTCTATGTTAGAAAGACTACATACACAAGTTTATTGTCTTTGTGCAAGACTGAATTTTGGGGGGTGGTGGTGTGTGCGTGTGTGTGTGAGAACTGAACAATGATAACAACCCGAAGGTGTTCTCACACACTGAGGAAAATAAGCTTCTACACTAAGCTGATATAACTTTGAAGTGTTCCCTCGACTGGGCTGATTGCTTCTTCAAAGAAGATATGCAATATGCGTGCCCTCTCTTCTTTCTAATGAACACACTCTGTGTATATATATCGTGTATATCATGTGTGTATCATCATCTTTTTTTCTTCACGGATCTTCAGCTTCTATTTATAGGCGTTTGGCTGAACGTACAGTGAGACTCAGTGAATGAATCCGTTGCAGTTTGAATTTTTCCCCCCAAATAGATATCTGGAACATTTAACTTTAAGCACTGCTGCAACGTCTCTTATTGTAACTTGATCGTACAATGCTTTTGTACCTTTGTGTACAGCTGGATTAAGCTTGTCGTATCTGCAAACTGGTTCGCTCTTAACTGATGTTCTGACTGGTCAGTTGAACTGGTCTTGAACTTGTGAGGTGAAATCAGTTGACTCGTCAACTGAATTGATTTCACTGATTCGGTTGAACTGGTCAGTTGGTCTCTTTATCAGTTGAACACTTCATCAGCTGGCCGGGCTTCTGAAGGTCTTCTGCTGAACCACCTATCAACTGGACAATCAGTTGAACTGCATTTGATACTTCAGTTGTACTGGTTCAGTTCGATCATTCTGTTGAAACTTTCAGTTGCGTCTTGATAGCTTAAGTTTAGGCTCGGTAACTGATCAATTCGATCAGTCACAACATATGCACACTCGGTAAATCATTAGAAAAAAAATAACAAGTTTTGTTAATATCAAAATCAAGATTGCGAACATGAAATGTTCCAACATAAATAAAAATTAAACATGTAATAAAAATAATTTTCCTGATAAATCCCCGGTCTCCATTCCTCGATCGCGTGCGAAATGCATCTAGAAATCCTAATGCATGAAACTTTAAATAAACCATGAATTAAAACACAAATTTATGAAATAAACATGCATTTAATGCATAAATACAATTTAATAAAATACAAAAGAAATTTAATAACTTGCATGCATGTGGTATACGCGGACCTTCAAATTTTCGGGACGTTACAGACTCAGCACATTCTAACCATATGTAACAAATAATACATATACATGCACATGCAGCTTTAATATAATCATTTAATAAAATAAACTGGCGTAAAAGCTCGTAATCATATATCATGTAAAAAATCATTAAATAGTAAAGTTTCCATCATCTTATATCATTTTGGGTGAAGTTTGATCCTCGAAAGTGACTAGCTATAATCGTAGGTCGATCGATCAGTCTTAGCTCACCATTGCGCATGGAGACGGGAACTAGGCATGGCCGTAAATGGAAATATGATCGTCGGGCTCTCTGTGGGGCCTTCTCCTGTAAATTGACTCCCTTTGGGGCCTTTTCCTGCATGCGGGCTCCCTGTGAGGCCTTCTCCCATAGACAGACTCCCTCTGGGGCCTTCTCCCTCATGATATTCCTAATCATATCATATCATATCATGTTTGTCACAGTAAATTCACATCTTTCAAAATATTTTCTTTCCTTTTTATTCATAAAATGTCGTGTCCTTTCCAATTCGTAAAATAGCATTTTAATAGGAAATATCGTACAGTTTTAGCATAAATCATAAAATTCCATATTTTCATCATAAACATTTTAAAATATCATTTAGCTTGTATTCTTTGAGGCGCTGCCAAGCCTTTCGTACTACCCGGGACGCAAAATGATCATTTTACCACTGGACTCCAAAATTCTCGATTTTGACTTTCTCTTACATGTATTGACTCGAGCCTATCCCATAGTATCATATAATCTTAAAATTGACTTCTAATATTTTTCTTAGATGTAAACCCGAGTCTTTGGATTTAATAACTTAATGACTAAACCTTGAAGCATTTTTAACCTGAATAAATTCAAAACTTAATATTTTCTTCCCAAATTTTAAACCTAAACTTTTCATCCTAAAACTTAACATGACACCTTAAAATACACTCATAAATATTTCTTAGAAGTAAAATTAAGCTCCTCGACTAATTTCTCAATTCGTTTTAAAACTTAATCGTACGTGCCGGTTTTAACCTGTATCGACTCAAAACTTAACCAAACTTTACCAAACTTGAACCATAGCCTATTAACACATAACTATACCTTATACAACTGAATTCAAGCCATTTAAGACCCTTTATCAAGCCTAGGATCCTTCTGAAATTTTCAGCACATATTTTAAAAAACCTAACCTCATCCAATCATAAATTCCTTCGACCCTAGACCCTAACCGAGTGGATCAGACCCTGACCAACCCTCCTAGGACCTAAATCGAACCCTTAACAAGCTGCTGGACCAGACTCTACAGTCCATGCACTTCCAACTATAAACCTACGCCAAGCCCATGCTCTACATGGCTAGCGCGACTAAGCTTCAAACCTACAGCCTTCCTCCTTGCACCAGCCTTCCCTCGACCCATCTAGGATCATGAATAGACCCTCCTAGGACCCCTGGACATGTCCCAACAGCAGCTCGCTGCCTTGCCCTTCCAGGAGCCCAAATCGTGCGCTAGCTTGTTTTGAAACTCGAATTTTCGTTCAGCCTTTTTACCCATCTTGTCCAGCACTTATCCATGCCTCTATGGACCTTTAAACGTACTGAAAAACTTCTCATCTAATATCCCTACCTTAGCAGCCCCTTTATGCATCAATACCATGAATTTAAAAGCATGAAAACTGTTAGGATCGATTTGGGGGAAAATTGTTGAGATACAATAGCTCGGTTCTTGAAATACTAAACATCAATGAATTAAATCGAGTTTGGTGTTCAAACCAAGTGGAAGACACTCGAACTAATCCTTCGTAGAAATCATTTAAATATTTTGTAAAGCATTTAAAATATATGCAAGTTGAATGAAAAAAATATTTTAGATGAAGCGTTTTATCAAACACTTTGTATGCAATATTTTTGTATTTAAAGAACACATAAAATGCTTCAACAATGCATCTTTAAAAACAATGAAAATGATAAGAAAATGCAATAAATAAATAGAAACAAATTTTTTTATGGATGTTCGGAGACTTCATGAAACGTCCACTACTCGTTTTCTTAAAAAGTACTAGAATTTTTTTTATTACCTCTAATAGATCGGCCGAACCATACACAAAAATATATAAAATATTTTTGACATCATTTTAAAATAAATAAACCAAGTAAATTTAAAAATCAAAGGTACTAGTTCAAAACATAAAATCATCCAACATTTTACCAAACCTAAAAGCAATATTTGAAAATAAAGCCAATACTATCAACCTCTCAAAAACATCTCAAAACATAAATAAAATGTCGTAAAAATCTTTAACATAAA
This sequence comes from Primulina huaijiensis, assembly GCF_012295235.1. NCBI lineage: Eukaryota > Viridiplantae > Streptophyta > Magnoliopsida > Lamiales > Gesneriaceae > Primulina > Primulina huaijiensis. The sequence continues at coordinate 10,071,352 of NC_133306.1, forward strand.
TCATAAACGTAAGTGAGGAAAAAAACAAGCACTGGTCCTCGGGTTATGTGCACCTTCAGTCCAGTCAGATCGACCATCAAGACCCCCATTATCATTATTATCAATATCACCTGCATCAATCACACATAGTGAGTCTAAAGACTCTACACACCATAATCTTGATAACAAATAATACATATGCAAAACACATGCAACAGTGAAAATATTTGTACGTAAAATAACATTTTCATGAAGATGCATAAACTTTAAACATAATCATTTTCGTAAACATTTTCATATCGACATATTCATCATATTCATATTCATATTCATTTTCGTTGAATTCAGATTGTTAATTATGACTTTCGTATTCGTATTTGTATTGGGGCGATGGATCTATCTACATATAACCACAGTACTGGGCGGCGGGGACATTAGCGACACGCTCACCCGTCAACTGAGCCTTGGCCTACATATTAACATATCATCATATCACGTATTCGTATTAGTCACAATTACTTCACTTCCTTCAACATTTTGTATTTTCATCACTTATAAAAATTAAACATGCATATAACGTTTTTCTTTTAAACCAAGCATGCAACATGCCTTTTAAGGTCCATATTATATCATAAAAATCTACAAACATTTAACATAAACATTTTAACATATAAAACAACATTCAGAGCACTGCCATGACGTTTACTAATTTTCAGGTGTAAAATTACTGTTTTAGCCCTAGACGTAAATTTCACAATTTAGACATTTTATTAATTCCGATTACTCTAGACCATCCCAAATAATTATTCAAGTTTACATTAAATTTCTCATATTTTTATTTGTCTTAAATCAATGACTTTTAATTTAATCTTTAATTAGAACTTATTAATGCGCTTTAATCCCGAATTAAACATAATTTTAATATAAATTCTCAAATTAAAAACTTAGACTTTTAATAATTATTTAACCCTTGTGAACCATGACTCGACCCCCGTTGAGCCATGTTTCAATTTTTTAAACCTAAAGAAAACCCTAACTCGAACCATGCTACTAACCCTCAAACCATGATCGTTTTTAATCGAGCCACCTTCGAGCCAGCATGAGCCAACTTCAAACCAGCCCTCCCCCAGACCTTCGTCAACCCTTAGCTCCCCTAAGACTTGACCCAAAGCTCGAACTAAAGGCACAACATCAGATGAAGCAATCGGCCGAGACTCCTCATTGACTAAGACACTTCGAATCGGGCCTAGGACTCTAGTCACTGGACCAGCCCCTGAACCGGACCCTTGTGTACCCTCTTAGGACCCTAAGGACTTGACCTAGCCCAGCCCAAAGCCCCCTGGCCGAGCCTCTTTCCCCTGCACGCTGCTGCACCCCATGCGTGCAAGCGCGGTGCTTCTCTAGTGCTAGGACTCCTCCCCAGCCCCTTGTCTCGAGTCCTAGCGTGGCTAGGACTCCTTCCCTGACCCTAGCACGTCCCTAGCCCAGCCTTGGTTGCAGCTAAGCCAAGCCATGGGCCTTAAACCCTTGAACCCGAGCCCCATGACACAACACACAAGTTTCGGTTCCAGCTTTTGTTCTTCATCATGTGCAGCGCTTTGTGTGTGTTCTAGGACTCTTAAAATAGTGTAAAACAACCTTTGATCATATCCTAATCTTGGCAGCCCCTTAAGAAAATATTAAACATGTTTTTGGATCAAATAACAAACTTTAAAAATTCATGAAGATGCATAAACGAAAATAATTAAAAACATCCCTTGTTTTTCATGCAAAACATATTCAAATACATAATATGGTGTGATGATGAGTAAAAAGGAAGAATATGGCGTGCCTTTACATTTTTAACACACGAATTAACGTTGAAAAATCGAAGAACGACGACAGGAAGACGTTTACTTGAAAACCTTGAAGAATTCGAAACTTTTCTCCTTGCTACCTTGTGTGTGCCGTGAGTTGAGAGAAGAAAGGAGTTTGAAGGGTTAAGGGGAGTGGGGCGTGGGTTTATGGGGTTATGGGATAGGTTTTAGGCTTTAAATAATTAATTAAAACACCAATGGTAGTTTTAGGCCCATTAACAAGGTTAGCTAGGCCCAATAAGCCCATTAGTGCTTAAATAAAATATTTCGTGTAGAAAAGTTTTTGAAATTACTAGCCGAATCACCGAAACGCTCGTATTTTTGTTGAAAATCTAACACCAATAAAAATTACGTCTCGGCGTATAAAATCACCCCAAAACTCCTTATTTTCAAAAATAAGAAAAAGTATCAACCATATTTTAAATAATTAAAAACAATTATTTAATAAAAACATTTTCTATTTTTCAGCCCTCGGTCTCTGTTCCTCGACCGTAACTCGAATAACTTTTAAAAAATACATTTTAATGTATTTAAGTAGAAAACTACTAAAACATCATATAAACATATAACATAATCAATTTAGCAATTAAAATCCATGAATTATCTATTATCCATATTTCCTAGATTCACATGCAGTTGGATTACGTCGTCTTAATTTTGGACCTTACACTTCAAATGCTTCTATGTCACCCTTTTTTTCCCCTTGGGAAGGATCCACTAGAAGACTTTGATTTATAAAACACCTTGTACAAACCCATTTCGACTAAGAACTTATTTCTTGCCTAATTAAAACTCCTAGCACTCAAGATTGCAAGCATCACCTCACAATCAACATATTGTTTAAAGTCTCATATGCAAAGATTACATACACAAGTTTATTGTCTTTGTGCAAGATTCACTCATCTAATCTTTGAAGTTCAACTCTCTTGTATATGTATGAGTGATTGTATTTGAGGAATTTATCCTTTACAGTGTTCATCTAAAATGTATCTTCAGACAAAGGCTTGTGCTCTGAACTAGCTGATTTTTTAATGCTAACTGCCCATGTTTTGAATCCCCTTCCAAAGCTCTTTTTTGATCTTCAATATGTTGTATTTATAGGCTCCAACAATTATATATATGTTAGATACAAGAATATGACCGTTTTGAAAGTTTCCGTACTGTTTCTGAAATTGCAAAGGTCAAATTCGCCTTGATGGACAATTTTCCGAGTGGTCAACTGGTTCAGTTCTATTGGTATGGTTCAGTTCAGTTGGTTTGGTTAAGTTTCAGTTGGTCTGGTTTAGTTCAATTGGTTTGCATCAGTTCAGCTGGTTTGGTTCAGTTTCAGCTGGTTTGGTTCAGTTCAGTTTCAGCTGGTGTGCTGAAATCAGCCTAGCTGATTTAAGTTTGTGCAGAACCAGTAGTTTCATCGTCATTTATCAGCATCTTAAGCTTCGATTCAGACTTTGAGTTCCGAAGACAATTTGTAGATCATCGTCTTATGTTTCGAACACATACTGAATCGCTTCATTTCAATAATCGAGCTGAGAGATATGACTAAAATACTGCAACCGCTCATATCCAAATGATTGCTGTTTTCATGAAATCAATTTGGTAATGCAGAGATCAGTTAGACCTCGATAACATCTGATTTTGCCCAACTGACGTGAAATACAACTTGTTCCAAATTGAGTTTCTGATCCATCAAGTTGGCGAATTGTCATTAGAATCATCTAGTTGAGAGATATCATCAAAATACCGAAACTTGCCAGAAATTCAATTTGTGCATAATTCAGTTTCAGATTGCTTCTTGTAGTAATAACTTCGCAGTTTAGAAAATATGTTAGAAATGCAATAATAAGTTTTGTTAACATCAAAATCAATATTACGAACATGAAATGTTCCAACAATCTCTCCCTTTTTGATGATCACAAAACTTGGATAAATAATCGATTCAACTAACATATTTATCATTTTTTGTGTGAATCAAAAAATCATATTTTCAAAAAATTTTAAGCACAAAATTTTTCCCCCTCAATATTCAAAAATAATCTCTCCATTAAAATTATATTGAGTTATCCCCCTATATTTTTGAAACACTACAAAAAAAAGGCTAAAGACAACGGTTTTTCACCATTGTCGTAGGTCATGTAAAACCGTTGTTAAAGGCCCTGTGGTTAAAGGGTAAGCTCAAAGACAACGGTGAAAAACCATTGTCGTAGACATCTAAAGACGTCGGTGAAAAACCGTTGTTAAAGGCCCTGTGGTTAAATAGTGTGCTCGAAGACAACGGTGAAAACTGATTTTGGTTACAACACTTTTCACTGTTGCATGATATATGTATATGTGCTTGTTATAATGGTTTAGGTGTTGAGTCTTTAGACTCACTATATATGATTGATGCATGTGATCACATGGATGAGGAGATTGGAGGCACTGAAAACTAAGTAAACTTAGCTAGGGGTGCACATGAAAACCTAAGGATCTTGCATTTCTTCCGCACATTATGATTTTTGAGACATGGGTTAAAACAATATTTTTAAATGTTTATGAATTTTAATACGCTTTTGATTTGACAGATTTTTGGTAACATGTTTGAGTTTTCTTTTAAAACAGTAGACTTTGAGATTGATTACATTTTCAAGATTTGATAATTGCAGTTATTTTTATTCGGTCGTTGGACTGTGGAGGTTCCGAATTTTTCCTTGAATTTATGTGTTTATGGTCTAGGCCATTACTTTTTTTAAAAAAAATCAGTAGTATTTTAGCAGTAGACGTTACAAGTCCATTAGAAATAACCCCCAACTCTTGGACGAAATTCCTCATCCAAACTGCCTCTTTGGCTGCAGCAGATGCGGCAATATATTCAGCTTCAGTGGTGGAATCCGCAAAGGTGTCTTGTTTGGAACTCTTCCAAGAGACAACTACACCATTGAGTATGAATACAAAACCAAAGGTCAATTTCTAATCATCTACGTGACTTTGGAAACTAGAATCAGTGTAGTATTCCAATTTTAATTCTCCACCCCCATAGACCATGAACAAGTTCTTAGTCCTCAATAGGTACTTAAGAATATCTTTCACAACCTTCCAATGCATTGGACCAGGGTTCACCTGATATCTGCTTGCCACGCTTAGATCGTAAGCAACATCAGGACGTGTTGATATCATATCATACATGATACTACAAATAGCTGACGCCTGTGGAATACATGTCATCATCTCTATCTCTTCATCAGTATTGGGGCACATTGCTTTAAATAGATTAACACCGTGACACATTGGTAAGTATCCTCTCTTGGTGTAACGTCCCGAAAATCTGAAAGTTCATGTGAACCACATGCATGCAAATTATTAAATTTCTTTGGTATTTTATTAAATTATTTTAAAACATAAATTTGTGTTTAATTATTTTCATGCATTTTATGCATAATTATTGCATTATAGAGATTTATTTCTTGTTATTTTATAAGTTCATGCATTAGGATTTCTAAGTGCATTTCACGTCCGAACGAGGATCGGAGACCGGAGAATTTTCAGGAAAATTATTTTATTACAAGATTAATTTTTATTAATTAATATAAGGTGTTTTAAGTTTATTTTTCAAAAATGGGATTTTATTGGGCATTTTTAACCGCAGGATTTTATTTTTAACGTTATGCAAATTTTATCGAATCGGGGGATTTTTTGAGGGTCCAGCTAATATTTTCAAGAACTTTCCAACACAAAATATTTTTCCGTAGTGTGTTTGGATTTAATGAGCCTACTTTTAATCTTATTGGGCTTAAAACTCTTTTAAAACTTTTAAGATGCAATTTATGGCCATTAACCAATTATTAACTATATAATTAAGCACCTAAGAGTTATTAGCCTAAACCTAAAACTCATATCAACTAGCACTCTCCCCCCAGCTGCACTCTTCCTCTCGGTTTCCCCATCAGCAGCTCAAGAAATCATCGGCCACTTCAATCCTTGCATAGAATAATTCTTCCGGCGCTCATCTCTTCTTCCTCCTCTTGTTTTGCATCATCAGGCAGGCCTTACACCATTGTTTTTGCATCACACCTCTCATATATTGTTGTATGTGTGCCTTTCGTGTGTAGGTTTCTTGATCCAATCGGCAACATGAAGGATTTTCTGTTTTTGTTCATACCATGCATTTATTTTAATGTTACTCACGTTTTTCTGAATTGAGGTGCAAACGGCTGTGGCTTGGGGATGTTCAGGGTCTGATGGTAGTGTAACGATAGAGCCTTGGAGTGAAAATTGTTCGGGGTTGCTGTAGGAGGAGAGATCGAGAGGTGGTGTCTTGGGTTTTGCTCGGTATGGCAAGATCGAAAGATTCGTAGGTGCTGCGATGCATGGGCTCGAACCCAGCCACGTTTCAGACCTTGTAGAGTCTAGTAAGATGTTGGACGTGAGCCATGGGTGTTTGGTTGAGGGAGAAGCTCGGTCATGGGAGATAGAGCTTAGCCGAGAGAAATTGGGTCAGGCTCGGCCGTTTTATGCCATGGTTTCGTGCAGCAGCTTTTGTTTGGGTTTTGCTTAGTTTAGAAGGGGTCATTAGATTCCTAATGGTGTGTCTTAAAGGTTGGATAGGTGTTGGATTAGAGAAGACCGAAAGGTTATGAGATTGGGGGCCATTTGTTGTCATGTGATTATAGAATAGGGATGATCGAGAGTTTTGTTTTTTTTTAAATCCTTCACCCAAAATTTTTGGAGCTGTTATTAGAGTATTAGGGGCCTTTAGTGTTTAAAAGATATGGTAAAAAAGTGGGAAAAAATTGATTAAGTTTCAAGTCGATTCGGGTTAAAACCGAGACTCTGGTCCAAGTTTTAAAACAAATCGGTTAAGTTCTGAATTTGGCTCGAGTATACGTCTAGGAATGCTTTTAAAAATGTTTTGGGACATTTTAAGGAGTTTGGTAATCTTCGGGTCAATTTTAGAGGTTCAAGGGTAAAACGGTAATTTTCGAGTTTCTAGGGGAAAAAGGGTCATTTTGCACCCGAGGTGAGATTTTGGTCCTGCCAGCGCCCTGAGCACAAATTTATGATATTTTAAAGGTTTATGCATCACGTTTATGATTTTTACGCTATTATGATAATTATGATGCATGCTTGGTTTAAAGGAAAAATTACGTATACGCATGCTTTTATTTAAATGATGAATATGTTGACACGTTTTGAAGGAAGTGATTTAGTTGTGACTAACACGATGACACGATAGATGGTTCCATCGACTGACATGATGACGTGATGATACGAAAGTCACAGCTAATGAACGGAATTCAAATTAAGATTTTAACACATATGCTGATACGATGATACATGATATTACCATGTTTTGACAGGTCACGGTTACGCATACGATATGATATCATGATGAGACATGTTTTGACACGTTACGATATTACACGACACGCATATGTTCATGTTTTTAAGCTCATGAAATATATGTTGATTATGCTATTTTTCACTGCTGTGTGCTATGTATATGTACTTGTTATTACTGGTACAGGTGCGTTGAGTATTTAGACTCACTAGGCGTGTGTGATGCAGGTGAGCATTTTGATCAGGGGACCTTAGGTGCCGAAGACTGAGTAGGCAGGCGGGATGTGCAGTGACACGACCCGAGGACCATTATTTTTCCGCATATTGATTCATGTGTTTTGAGAGGTGTTACGCATTTTTTATATGTTGATGATTTTACGATTTTTACACGTTTATATTTATGTTGATTTTGGATGACGTTAGTTATTTTAAACTGCGCTATTTTTATTGGTAAATAAATACGATTATTTTAAATGTTATTTTGTAATTACAAGCTAAAAAAAATAATATTTCCGCACTTTTAAAACGGTAGACGTTACACTTGGACTCTTCCATAGAGAATATTTTCAGAATGGTATCGATATAAGTCGCTTGGGTGAGCCACAAAATCCTATTTGATCTATCTCTATATATTTGTATTCCTAACACATAGGATGCTCCATACATGTCTTTCATAGAGAATTTACTTGCCAAACATATTTTAGTTGATTGCAGTATTCCTACATCATTCCCAATGATCAGGACATCATCAACATAAAGTATTAGGAATGTCACTGTACACCGACTAACTTTCTTGTATACACATGGTTCCTCAGGATTCTTAACAAAACCAAATTCTTTGATAGTGTTGTCAAATCTGAGGTTCCAAATTCTGGACGCCTGCTTGAGACCATATATTGATCTCTGAAGTTTGCATACCTTATGCTCACTTCCTACTGATGTGTATTCCTCAGGTTGAGACATATAAATATCTTCTTTAATTCCATTGATGAATGTTGTCTTTATATCCATTTGCCATATCTCACAGTCATACCATGCTGCTATGGCTAGTAGTATTCTAATGAACTTAAACATTGCTGCTGGTGAAAAAGTTTCCTCATAGCCAAATCATTTCCTTTGAGTATAACCTTTTGCAACCAGTCTTGCTTTGAAGGTCAATACCTTCCCATCCGCCCCAAGCATTCTTTTGTAGATCCATTTGCATCCTATGAGAACGATTCTCTCAGTAGATCCACCAGTGTCCAAACTTGGTATGAATACATAGAGTCCATTTCATACTGCATGGCTTCAAGACATTTGGATGAATCAGTATCAAATATTGCTTCTTTAAAATTCATTGGATCACATCCAACACAAGGCTCATCATGGACTTGTTCATGAAGAAGCATATATCTAGCAGGTAGTCTAATAATCCTAGACTTTCTAGGTGTGTGTACTTCAACTACTGGTTGTTGGAGATTAGGTTCAACTTCTACAGTTCAGGGAGTATCTTGAATTTCTTCAAGTTATATCATCTCACCTTTTCTATCTAATAGAAATTCCATTTCTAGAAAGGTGACATTTCTTAAAACAAACACTTTTGCTTCATTGGGATGATAGAAATAGTATCCAATAGAATTTTTTCGATACCCCAAAAAGTAGCACAAAATAGATCGACTATCCAATTTGTCTCTCAATATCTGTTTTACGTAAGTAGGACATCTCCATATTCTTAAGTAAGAATATTTGGGAGTTTTTCCCATCCACATCTCATATGGTGTTTTATCCACTGCTTTTGTATGGACATTATTCAATAACATTGCCACAGTTTCAAGTGCAAAGCACCAAAATGATGTAGGCAATTTAGTGAATCCCATCATAGATCGAACCATGTCCATCAAAGTTCGATTACGACGTTCAGAAACACCATTCAATTGTGGTTTTGCTGGTGGAGTCCACTGTGAGAGAATTTCATTCTTTTTTAGAAAATCCAAGAATTCAGTACTCAAGTATTCTCCACCTCGATCAGATCGAAGTGTCTTAATACTTCTTTCTAATTGTTTTTCCACTTCTGATCTAAATTTTTTGAACTTTTCAAATGCTTCAGATTTGTGTCCTATCAAATAGACATACCCATACCTCGAATAGTAATCAGTAAAGGTAATGAAGTAGGATTGACCATATTTTGTGCTAACACTTAGCGGACCACAAACGTCTGTGTGGATAAAATTCAGTAGACCATGTGCACGTTCCACATTTCTTATGAAGGTAGTCTTGGTCATTTTTCCTTTCAGACAGGATTCACAAGTAGATAGAGAATTTATGTTTGACAAGTCAATAATGCATTTTCCCACTAGTTTGTGCATCATTTTTTGAGAAATGTGACCTAGTCTTGCATGTCATATTTATGCAGGATTTGGATCATCTAATTTTCTTTTGTTTGTTGTTGTTTTCTTTTGTGCTTGGATATTGTTCAACAGAATATCTTTCAATTTTAAGTTATATAGATCGTTCATTAAGTTACCGGTTCCTGTCAAACATTCATTCTTATAAATATTGCAAACACCTTTAGGAAAAACACAAGAATAATCATCTCTATCAAGCATAAAAATAGAAATATATTTTTAAACAAATCAGGAACATATAAAACGTCTCTCAAAAGTAACTTAAAATCATTGTTCAACATCAAAGTAATGTATTCAATAGCAGTTGCAGCAACCCTATGCAACCTCTCTGTGTTTCGCCTCACGTAATATGACGCTGTTTATTTTCACGTGTCAAACCGACCCATCAATATTGAATTGTAACGGTCGCCATGATTTCCCTCAATAATATGAGCCAAAGTCGTTGGAGTTCCATTCAATTCACATCATATGTCTGGTGGAAGTCACATCTTTTTGGAGTCCATGCATCCCCAATAATATGAGCCAGACACTGGCAGCCGGTAACGTTCAACATGCAACCACGATTGATGGAAGGCAAGAATAAATTAAACTCTTTTAATTTTTACTTTTGTTGTTTAATATAAATTTTGAATCTTATTCAAAATGAGGGATTTTAATTTTAAAATTGGCTCATCATCTTAATTTAAAATCGCGTGCCATGAATATGTATGTTTGCCAGATTCATGCAAAATATATTATTTAATAATATACATGCATGCATACTACTATATCTCATATATATCATAATATGACATTCAGCAATAAATAAGGATGATCGATCACCAATACTATCATATCCATGTAAGCCTAACATGGATCTAGGCACATAACTTAGGTGAATGCAGGGATGCAAATGCTACTTATTACAAGAGCTTCCAATATTTTATATGTCTACATCTTGTGTATCGGACCCACCATCTTCCAGTCTTGATCTCTCAGTATTTATAATAATTACGTTTAAATAGTCATAGCACATGAGGGATACATCTCATGGGGTGAGAACGGGCCATAAACCAGGCCCACTTTAATAATATCAAATATTAACAAAATGAATTAAAACAGTAAAATATCTTATTATACACATAAACTCGAAAATACTAAATAAAATAACTTAACATGCCATAAATCATAATAATTTAACATTTGAAATCTCGAATGCACAAAAATCTCCAAATCGTCAACTGGCCAAAAATCCTACCTTGACCTTAAAAAATCAACTAACAATAAAATAAAGCATAAAACTCCTTAATAAAATCGTTAACATAAATATTTAAATCCTTTATCTAACAAGCTAATGCGGAAAATAAAAGTCCCTCGAAAATGTACTGCCGCACTCGATCTACTCAAACATCAGCTCCTCCTCAAATCATCAAATCCTGCATCATTCAAACCTAGTGAGTCTAATGACTCAGCACGTTCTAAACATAAGTAGCAAATAATGCATATACAATCACATGCATTAAAAATCATACTTTTATTTAAAATAATTTTAAACATAAATAAATCTTACATCATAAAATCATATAATCGTAAAGCTTTGCATCCTTTATCATTTTGGGTGAAGTTTGATCCTTGAAAGTGACTAGTTTTTATCCTCTGGTCGACTGATCAGTCTTCAACTCCACATGGCCCATGGGGACGGGAACTAGGCACCACCATGGAAATACGATCGTCGGGCTCCCTCTGGGGCCTTCTCCCATAAATTGGCTTCCTCTGAGGCTTTCTCCCGTAAATTGGCTCCCTCTAGGGCCTTTTTCCTCATGACATCTTCACAAAATTGTAATTTCACCGTTTCTTCTTAAAACGGATCCCTCACATATCATATATCATTTGTCACAGTCAATTTACATCCCTCAAAATATTTTTCTTTTTCCTTTAAAAGCATAAAATATCATAATTTTCCAAAAATAGCATTTTAACAGTAAAAATTGCACAGCTTTACCATAAATCATAAAATATCATATTTTTATCAAAATCATCATTTTAAATCATTTAACATGCATTATGATCCTTCGAGGCGCTGCCAAGCATTTACGTAATACCCAAGTGTAAAATGATCGTTTTGTCCCTAGACGTAAAATTTCTCGATTTTAACGTTTTCTTAATTTTTATGATATGGGCTTATCCCAAATAATTATTTATTCTTAAATATAATTTTTCATAATTTTATTCAGCTTAATTCGAGACTTTTCAATTAATTCTTTAATTAACTATTCGTGAGGTGTTTAATTCCTGAATAAATTCAAAACTTAATATTTTCTTCCCAAACTTTAAACATGGGATTTTTATTACCTAAACAACCCTTGTGAGACATGAACTACCCCCGTGGGCCCATGGTTCAAAATTATGTTCATTAATTTTCTATTTTGACCCATTATCAAGACCACCGAGCCATCTCTCGATTCCACCGAGCCAGGGCCAAGCCGCCTCAATCCAGACCCTAGACAACCCATCTACGTACCCTCTTGACCAACCTTGACCCTTGGAACAAGACCCTAGCTTGCGCACGAGCCCTGCAACCAGGACACAAAATCTGCGCGTGAGCTTCCTACCTTCGCTAGGACTCTCCTACTCGAGCCACTACTGAGCCCACCTGACCCCACCAACCCTGGACCACGTCCAGACCCAACAAAGCCCAGCCCAAGCCCCTGAACCCATGCAGCGAGCCACCTGCTTGAGAACACAGCAGCCGTGCGCCTAAGCTATTTCCCACGCTACGGCCGAGCCAACATCGCACCCATCTGCACCAACCCATGGTTCGGCCCCAAACCACCTCCCTTGGACCCTGATGGATAAGCCTGACTCGCCCCCAAGCCAGCCGCAAGCCTCCCCTCTCCCGACCGATACTCATTCGTGCGTCGGGGAGAGTCCTAGTTCACTAGGACTCTTCCCTAGCCACTCCCTCGAACTCTAGCCGCCCCAAGACCCAACCTAGCCCTAGACTGAGACCAACCCTGCCACTGAAACAGCCCTGGCCGTGCCCCAACGCCCCATGCACAATAGTCGAGCCACTTTCCTCCTAGTGCACAAAGAATAACTCGAAAACCCTAGGACTCCTCTCCTCATTTTCCCTTCGATTTCCAGGCTTGTTTTCCCTCTAATTTATTCCTATTTCATTCATATTTCATCCTACGCTGGCAGCGTACTCGTAGGAAATCATAATATGATCATATATACGTAAAAACGTTGAAAACTTTTGAAAATATTTGACAAAACGTTTAAACCATCAAACATAAATATTTTTCATGCAAAAAAATTGAAACATGCATATTATGATTTGAATGATGCGTAAAAGAGCTTAGAAAACGTGCATTTGCGTTTAAAACGCTCGAATATTCAATCGTTGGCGAGGGTACGAAGATGGACGATCGGACGACGAAGAACCCTTGCTTTTCTTCCTCTTGATATTTTCGAAATTTATCTGTGTGCAATTGTGTGTTTTTCGGCTGAATAATGGTGCTTGGGAAATCTAGGTATCATATTTATAAATTTAATTGCAAGTTAATGGGATTTGGTTTTGGGCCTCCAAGTATAAGATCAATTGGGCCTACTGGACCCAATAATCTTTATTTAATTAAAACATAAAAGTTTATAAAAATTACTTTTCAAAAATATTGCATTTGATATTTTAAAAGTCCATTGTTTGCCCAAAACCGACTTCCCGGGTAAAATCGAGCTCGTCTCGTAAAAAATAATTCGAACTATAACATTTTTAGAAAAATTAAATCATTTTTAATCATATTTAGAAGCCTTGAAAATATTTAGAGAAAAATATTTATTCTAGCCTTGGTCGTCCCCGGTCTCCTTTCCCCTGCCTATTATCGAATATTCGGGTAAAATCCTTCAATTTCATGAAAACATGCCATAGAATCATTTAATCATGCAATCATACCTTTAATTATTTAATATGCATCAAGTAAACATTTAAAATCAATTAAATAAAACAATGAAAAAATTCAAGTAATTTGCATGCATATGGTTTACGTAGGTTTGGTTTTTCGGACATTACAAATCTCTCCCCCCCTCCCCCTCTTAAATGAATTTCGTCCTCGAAATTTTCCATGTCTTGATGATTGAAAAGCTTGGCTCCCCTAAACACTTCAAACTTAACCCTCTTAGCTTAATTCTTACTCTTCATTCCGGTCCTCCCAAATCTCGAAAATTGTATTTCTAACCCAAAAATTCCCATTGTCGACTCCTAAATCCAGTTCAGGTAGAGCATGCACCCTATTTTCCTCTAAGTTCTTCATTAACCCAATCAATTCACTCAACCAATTTTAACATTTCATGCAATAAAATCATCGTAAAAATGTTAAATAGCTAGGTTACTTAGAAATCAGTGTTGTATAGGCTCTGCCTCAGCGTCCTCAGCTTGCATCACATAGACCCTTCCAGTCGTGGGTTGCTTGAGTTTTGTGCAAACCCCAGCCTTGTGTTCCAATTCTCCACACTTGAAGCACTTTTAGATGGCCCACATGCACTTGCCATAGTGTGGACGATTGCACTCCTTGCACAGTTGTTTCTCATCAGCCTTCGGAACGCTCCCTCTAGGTGGTTGTCCTTGTGGTTTTGGCGGTTCTAGTTGCTTAGGTGGTCCCATATAAGGCTTTTTATTATTCTGACTAGCTTGCTGAGCATGATTCATCTTTCGCTGCATCTCCCAATCAATGTCTTTGAATGACTACTCGGCTCTAAAAGCTTTGGCAATGGCAATAGTATAATCAGTAGGATCGCCGAGCATCACATCACGACGGATAGTCGACATCAAACCATCTAGGAAGTGTCATAAATTTTCAGCAGTATCATTGGCAATCAAAGGCACAAAATGACAGCCCCTATCAAACTTCTGCACAAATTCAACAACAGACCAATCCCCTGACGGAGACTCATAAACTCTTTCTTAAGCCTAGAACGAACATCAGAAGTGAAATATTTATCATAGAATACCCTCTTGAAGTCTTCCCATGTCAATGTCGCTGGATTCACCCCTCGCTCCACACCCTCCCACCATAAGGAAGCCTTGCCCTTTAGTAGATAGATGGTACGGCGAACTCGGTCAGCATCCGCCATATCCATATAACGAAAGATAACTTCTAAAGAATTTTAGGTGGAGGCTTTGGAATCTCCTCCTCATGTCTATCCTCATCATTCCTACGCAAAATCCCTCTAGCAGGCATCTCTGTATACGTCGCCCAAACCACGTGACCAACATGCACTTAAAATTTTTCATGCAACATGCAACTAACACTTATATCATGTATTATAAAAGCATTTTAAAAAAAATTAGCATATAAAATGTAAAGCAGTAAAAACTTACATACTTGAAGCGTGACTTCTTGAGCTTCTCGAGGTTACAGTACACAACCCTTTGGGGATCCTTGGCTCTGATACAAACTGAAACGACCTCGACATTTTTTTTCATAAACTCAAAAATACTAAATAAAATAACTTAACATACCATAAATCATAATAATTTAACAATTGAAATCTCGAGTGAACAAAAATCTCTGAATCGTCAACTAATGAAAAATCATACCTTGATCTTAAAAGATCAACTAACAATAAAATAAAACATAAAACTCCCTAATAAAATCGTTAACATAAATCTTTAAATCTTTTATCTAACAAGCTAATGCGGAAAATAAAAGTATCCCAGGAGTGTACTGCCGCACTCGATCCACTCAAGCGTTAGCGCCTCCTCAAATCATCAAATCCTGCATCATTCAAACCTAGTGAGTCTAATGACTTAGCACGTTCTAAACATGAGTAGAAAATAACACATATACAATCACATGCATTAAAAATCATACTTTTATTTAAAATAATTTTAAACATAAATAAATCTTAAACCGTAAAATCATATAATCGTAAAGCTTTGCATCCTTTGTCATTTTTGGTGAAGTTTGATCCTTGAAAGTGACTTGCTTTAAACCTCTGGTCGACTGATCAGTCTTCACCTCCACATGACCCATGGGAGCAGTGAATTCCAGACTACAATGCACTGACTCCTACACACTTCGCAATTGCACCAAACCTCGCCATCTTGTGACCCTCGCAGAGTCGGTAAACGAGTCAAAGCACAATCCTAGTATATAGAGCTTCAGTGTTGTCTCGGGTCGTAAGGACTAATCATGTACAATCACAACCATAGATTTTTTCTCTCGATGAAAGATGACCACTTGGAAAGTCTGAGAGAGGGTTGTTCGGTACAATCATCGTATGATTACACATCTGTATGATTGTACATCTCTATGCCCATACCATGAAACACGATACACAATATCACAGATGCTAGTCTCAAGCTCAAGCGGTCTTTATCCTTATTTTAGGTGCTGAATAAACTAGGAACGAATTTATAATATACAGTGTTTACAAATGAGTTTCAAGATCGAATTACGATTTATTTACATTAAAATATAATCAAAGACTTCATCTATGCTGATTGCATGGGTATACAGATAAAGTAAAATGTAACCATGAAAAGTTAAATTATATTAAAATAAAGATTGTTTATTACACTTGAGTCAATAAATTTTTTAGGCAGCCGTTGACTTGCAGGACATCTACTATAACACTTGACACCCTGAAACCTCCTGTCACTCTCAAGTCATCAACATCGCCTCCCACTTCTTTTCGAACACCTGCTTCTACCACTAATACACGGAAACTTCTTCTTTTAGCAAACTATTCGCTTAGATTTTATCTTGTTTTCTCTCTGGAACGCATTTGCAAGGCTTAATGTTGCATTTTTAATGTAGTTTAATGATGCCTTGTATCTTGCTGTCAAGCGCAATTTCTGTGTTTTTGAGTGTTTTCTTAGGGTTCTGTATATATGCTGCATCTTTGAATGCATCTGACTGTAGGTGATTCCTACGCAAAACATTCAGGATAACAATTTATGCAGAACACGATAGCGTGGACTCCACATTTTCAAGTTCTCATGCACACGGACAAATTATGAGAGCAGCGTTATGGCTAATGATAAGAACATGGGTATGTATAATACACACTTTTGAAATGAAGATTATAAAGTGTTGATCCTCAAAACCAAAACCATGGTATTTATTCTGCAACATATACGTCGTCTGAGTGTTCCAGAATGAATATGTCAGCCACTTCCGGCGACCTAAAACTCACCTTCTTCTTCAATTTCTCTGTTCTACTTCTGTGAAATGTTGAACTATTCGACTGCCCGTTTCCACCTTCAGTCTTCATCGATATCTCCACAGAAAAATTATCCTTAGATTCATGCAAACCTCTCCCATGTTTTATTTCTGCATCAAACGAGGGATGAACCTTTCTGCTTTGTCTAATCGCATGCAAATTATCAACACCGTGGACGCTGTCCTCGTTGAAAGCTGGTGATGAGAGAATCAAATCCTCCAAAGTTAACTCTTTATTGCAGGTGAAGTTCTCCTGCTCCTGCTTAATTTCAGAAGCCCAAAAATTCCTGGGATTCAAAAATTTCACCACTTTTAGCCCACATTCAGGATCTGCTTCTTTCTTGGTTGGTGATCTGTTGGTGCTACATGCCCTACTCCCGAGACCGCAGAAACACCAACCCATCACTACTTCTGTTTTCAACAAGGAATCTGAAAGACATGAAATATTCAATCCACTAAGGTGGCATTCGATGAAGATTTGGTTAATGTGATAATATTTTTGGTATGTGAGTGTTTATATATATGCGTGTATGAAATTAAATAGGATTCTTGGAGGTGTGTGCGGATGGGCGAATCTTCATAGGATGATATTTTATGTTAGTTATTAGCATTGAATATGCAGATAAGTGTGAAATGAACTAGAACAAGTTGAAAATAGTAAATACCGAAGGTTTCGTCTTTTGTTAACTAGATTCACCATAGCATTTTTCTTGTTCTACTTAATTTACTTATATATGAATCAACAAGAAGTTGTCACAACTAGAATTCATTTTGGCGTTTTCGATCATTCTGTACAATGATGTTTTGTGGGTCTTGCGGACTTCATCTCAAAACATGTTGGATCTCGGTTTTCTCGTGCCCAAACGTAACGGAAGTTTTAAAATTTTATTTTATTTTTGACAATCAAAATATTTGTTTGAGCACTCGTATGGTTTAAATAAACAAAACATTCATAGGATGTAAGAATATTTTACTTTTATTGAAATTTTCACTTGGCTCCAACTACACCATTATTAGCGGACGTAGCTCTTGTAGTAAATCCCTACGAACGTTCTTTGATCTACTTCTTTAATCTTCGAATCAGGTCCACGACCGGATTATTTGTTCCTCTTCTAACTTGCACTAAAAAGTATAGAAGATTTTTACGTAGAGATTGAACACTAAAAATCGGCACAACTCTCAAACTTGGAGTGGCCAAATTTTTCTTGCAAAATTTTGGATTTTGAGAGCAACCCACTGAACTTGGAAGAGCCGATAATAATGATCTCCCCTTGCCATTTCTTTCTGATGCTTCTTCACATAAATATGATTCAAAATCTTATTTTTATTTCTAATCTTCTATTTACTTAATTAATTAGATTAATTAAGTCTATCAAAGATTCTAAAAATATTTGCATGCCAAATTGAAGAATGTTTCGAATGCATCCTCCTTTGCAACTTTCGGGTGCCTCTTAGTAAATAAGGAAAAATCCTTATTAATGTTTTCTAATCTTTTATCTACTTAATTAATCATATTAATTAAGTTAATTGAAGATTCCAAAAATGCATCTCATACCCAAAAGCTTTCGGATGATGCTTGTCCAATTAAGAATAATAATATTCTTATTTTAATACTAATCTTTCTTTATTTAATTAATCCAATTAATTAAGTTAATTAAAGATTCTTAATTCATATCCAAACATGGTAACTCTCGAAAATGGCACACAACTAATAATCCAATATTATTTTCTTTGTGTGCAAGTTACTAAAATTATGGTATCATGAATATTTTCATATTACATAAAACAATATCATATTTTATAAAAACTTAATGGGTTATATTTTAACTCAATTAAAATATATAATTAATTATTAAAGTCCATTTGAACATTAATAAATTTGCATGATGTGCTTATACTCTTACAAGCCCATGATCCATGCTCCCATTACATTAATCTCATCATAATCTCGATCTACGATCCAATATCATCGATGTGACAAATTCAACTTATTTGTTATATGATGTACACTTTAATGTCGAGATCACCAATGTCTAAATAAGGCAGGTGCACTCCCTTTGACTGTTTTTAGCAGTCATGCTCTCAAAATTTCTATAAGCTTTTATAAACTTTATTTATAAGCTTATCGATTGATCAAATCAAACTTATTTCTTATAAATTCAACTCATTGAATTTATTATCTCAACGGGAACAAGATTGTAGAACCCGTAACTTAGACTACGTATAAGTCATGCATAATTCTAGTATTTAAATTAAAATGATTTTTATTGCATGAGTTTCTAAATTTGATTATTTTACGTAGTAGTTTAACTTTATCATTTCAGTTAATTCAGTGAGGCCGGACTGGAGTTGGAGTTTAGAGATAAAATTTAAGATTCAGAAAAAATTCCCAAAATTTATTTTAGCTAGCTAGTAAGTTAATTTAAGTTAAAAGGAGGTTTAGAGAATTATTTAAGCAACTTGAGTTGAGTAGGAAAATAAATTCATTTAAGTTCCAATAATTAAGGGGTTAATTCACTAAATTATTTAAAAGATAGGTAAGGCTTTTAAGGGATAAAAATTTACTAAATAAGCAACATTTTCCCCTTCATTTTATTGTCGAATTTCGGCCCCCTAGATGATTAAGTATTGCCTTGCCAACTCATCATCTTTGACACATTCTTTGTTAAGTTTAGCATGCTAACCTTTTAATTATTAATTCACCCTAATTAATTAATTAATAAGTCATATCCTAACCTATTCCTAGCCTAGAATAATCGGCCACCACCTCCAACAAGACACCCAACAAATGTTGGATAGCCATCAAAAATTCAAAATGGTGGAGACTTGGTCTTGATTTGTTCCCTATATTTTGCACCCATTCCCTCACTCCCCTAACCAATATTATTCCACCCTCTCCACCGAAATTCAGAGCCATTNTAGAAAAAATAAACATGCAGATTTCGGCCCCTCTATTTCAAGCTTCACGGTTTCTCTTGTTTTGTTGTTTCAGGTGGATGGTTCGACTCCAGGCTCACTAGGCGACATTTAGACATGTATTAAGATGCATTAAGACCATGTTGGTCCATTCTAACAAGCCCCATGCATGATAGAATCCGAAATTGACAGCATCTCCCCATGTGTGTCCATATAAGTTTCGAAAATTCAGTTTGCTGCCAAAGGGAAAGGTTTTAGATCATGGCTGCCCTAGGGGCCTATAGCCATGGTTAGAACACTTCCCTAGTGTGTCTAAGACGTGACTAAGTCGCCCTTTTGGAGGCTTGGTCCATGGTGCATCGGTTTTTAATTAAAAGTGCAAGAACAGCCCCAGCCCCCTTCGGCTTCTCATTTTGACAGCATGTGTATTTCGAATTTGGTGGGATGGTGTGGATCTCGGTTGGCCTAGGGCCCTTAACCACGGTACATACCATACCTCTAGATGTCTAGATCGTGCCATGGTCAATCAAATGGCCACTGGAACGATCCGTGACAGCAAAACAAGAACAATTCCCGACGCGCAGAATTTGTGCTCTCGAGTGAATCTTTCGAGTTGTTGCTTGAATGGTGCGAATGGTGGCTGGCCTAGGGCCCTTAACCACGGTTCATACCATACCTCTAGATGTCTAGATCGTGCCATGGTCAATCAAATGGCCACTGGAACGATCCGTGACGGCAAAACAAGAACAATTCCTGACGCGCAGAATTTGTGCTCTCGGGTGAATCTTTCGAGTTGTTGCTGGAATGGTGCGAATGGTGGCTGGCCTAGGGCCCTTAGCCATGGTTCAAATCATTCCTTGGGATGTTGGTAAGAGTCTCTGGTCGGTGGTTCAAGCCCCAATGGCCATTAGCCTCGCAATCGACGCAAGAAACCAAAGCACAGCTGCTGTATTTCTGGACAGCAACTTGCTGTGACGGTTCAGTGGCTCGTTCGAGTTCTCGGTTGGCTTTTAGCCCATGGCCTTGGACTGGACAGTACCTCATCGAGTTAGGAAGGTCATGTTTTGGACCGTTTGTGATTCGGATCATTTTTGAGGTCGTACGAGAATTTACGGTGCGATGTGCCAAATTGACTCTCGAAAGAGCATTTCATGTTTTGGCCTCCATTCACCTAGATTTCGGCCCTCACCATTTTAGGAGCATTATTTGATCATTTTAGACGTATTTTAATCATGACTACATGATGGTTCAGTGTTGGTTCGGGTTGGCTCGGAGTCATGATTTAATACGAAGTCGGTAGGCGTAATTGTCACATTTTTGAAGGTTATTGTATAGTTTGGTCCCATAAATCTATTGCATATTTTTCATGGCATATTTAGGTTGCAGCGAGCCTGGGAGCGATCCAATCCAAGCAGTAAAATGGGTACAGGATATTTAATTCAGTTATTTAATTATATTACGTGAAAAAATACAAATTTTGAGATTTATGCGACATTGCTTGTGGTCACTTTACTATCATGCTTAAGTCCGGTCCCCAGTATCGGCCCGGTCACCAGTTACCGGTCAGTTCAGTTGTTTCACCCAGTACTGTGGCAGTAGTCTGATCAGACGTAAATCCGATCCCCAGTATCGGTCCGGTCACCAGTATCGGTCACCTCAGTTCAGTTCAGTTCAGGGACCACTTGCGTAGACCATAATCTCTCAGAAAATTATTATATGCTATTTCAGTACAGGTCTCCAAGGAGCAAACAGTTTCACTATGATTTTCAATTCAGCTATGCACGTATTATAATTAATCATGACACGACATTTTACGATATGCCTCATGACATGAAATTTTACTCCCATGCAATTTTACTGTATTTACTCGTTATTTACGATATATGCATGTTGAGTCTTTAGACTCACTAGACTTGATTGTTGTAGGTACTGATGATGTCGAGATCGAGGGCAGGGACCAGTGAGCTAGCTCGAGTCGGCAGTAGTGGCACCCGAGGACCTCAGTTTCAGCACTTGACATTTTGATGCTCAAATATTTTATTAGTTATTGAATACTTTAACTTGTTATTTTGGCAAGTAATAATTTCTTCCGCTGCTGTTTTGAACATTAAATATTTTATCAGTTTTTGGTATGAATGAGGCACTCCATTTATAAAAAAAAAAAAAAATTTTTAAATTTTCCGCAAATTTTCAAGTAAGGATTTTTAGGCTACATCTGGTATCAGAGCAATGGTTCTGTAAAGGGTTGCACTACTACTGACCGCGAGAAGCTCATGAAGTCACGTCGTCGGTCTGTAAGTTTTACAGTTACGCATTTTATTTAAAGCATGAATTATTTAACAGCATGTTTACATGAAATGTTTTACTTCCAGATTTATGTTATTGTTCAGTACTTAAATTTAAATAAATTATGGAATTATGCATGTTAGTTACGTATGGGTTATGTATGGAACAGTATGGCCCCTAGACGCATTCTCGAGCGCACTA
>NC_133306.1:10093499-10180744 GCF_012295235.1 Primulina huaijiensis
TGTGAAGGCCTATAAATCCTTGCTTGAAAATTTGCGAAAAATTAAAAATTTTCTTTTTAAATAATCAAAATGCCTCATTCATAAATAAACCGATAAACAAAGTTTGATATTCAAAATGGCAGCGGAAGAAAATATTTGTATGCGAAATAACAATTTAAGAATATCCAACAACTGATAAAAATTGTTTGAGAAATAAAATAATAAATGCTGAACTGAGGTCCTCGGGTGCCACTACTGCTGACCCAAGCTGGCTCACTGGTCCCCGCCCTCGGCCCTGACCTCATCGGTACCTACAACAATCAAGTCTAGTGAGTCTAAAGACTCAACATACATATATCGTAAATAACGAGTAAATACTATAGTAAATTTGCATGAGATAAAATATCATGTCATGAGGCATACTGAAAAAAATAACTTGTACTGAGCAATTATAATACGTGCATAACTGAACAGAAAAATCATAGTAAAATGTTTGCTCCTTAGAGCCCTGTACTGATAAAATGTAGTAATTTTCTGTTGAGATTATGGTCTATGCAAGTGGCCTCTACACTGAACTGAACTGATCGGTAACTGGCTACCGGGGGAGTATCAAACTGAACTGACCGGTCACTGGCGACCGGGTGGTACCAAACTGAACTAATCGGTCACTGGCGACCGGGTAAAATACTGCTCCCATAATAGTGAATTGACCACAAGCAATATCGCATAAATCTCAAAAATAAGTATTTTCTATTTTTATGCACGTAATATAATTAAATGGCAAAAAGAAATATCCTGTATTATTTTCCCACATGGATTGGATCGTTCCCAGGCTCGCTGCAACCTAAATATGCCATGAAAAATATGCAATAGCTTTTACTTGACCAACTATGCATTTAAGTTCGAAAATGCGACTATTACGTCTAACGACTTCGTATTTAATCATGACTCCGAACCGACACTGAACCGACGTATAGTCATGATTAAAATACGCTTAACACGATGAATTTATGCTCCTAAAATGGTGAGGGTCGAAATCTAGGTGAATGGAGGCCAAAACAAGAAACGCTCTGTCGAGAGTCAATTTGGCACATCGCACCGTAAATTCTCGTACGACCTCAAAAATGAACCGAATTACGAACGGTCAAAAACATGACCTTCCTAACTCAATGAGGCACCGTCCAGTCCAAGGCCATAGGCTAAAAGCCAACCGAGAACTCGAACGATCCACTGAACCGTCACAACAATTTGCTGTCAAAAAATACAGCAACCGTGCTTTGGTTTCCTTTCGTCGTTTGCGAGGCTAATGGCCATTGGGGCTTGAACCACCGACCAGAACCTCTTACCAACATCCTAAGGAATGATTTGAACCATGGCTAAGGGCTCTAGGCCAGCCACAATTCGAACCACACCAAGAAACAATCCACACGTCCCGGCCGAGAGGAATTCTGCGCGTGGGAAGTGTGTTGCTTTGTTTGCTGTCTCTCGTCGTTCCAGTGGCCATTTGATTGACCATGGCACGATCTAGACATCTAGGGGTACGGTATGAACCGTGGCTAAGGGCCATAGGCAAACCAAGATCCACACCATTCCACAAAATCGAACACACACGTGCTGAAAAAAAATGAAGGAAGGCAAAAGGGTGCAGGGGCTGTTCTTGCATTTTAATTGAAAACCGATTCACCGTGGACCAAGCCACCAAAAGGGCGACTTAGTCACGTCTTAGACATGCTAGGGAAGTGATCTAACCATGGCTATAGGCCCCTGGGGCAGCCAAGATCAGATCCTTTCCCCTTGACAGCAACACCGAATTTTCGAGGCACCAAATGGCAGCGATGGAAAGCTGCTGTCATTTTCGGATTTCAGCACGCATGGGGCTTGTTTGAATGGACCAACAAGGTCCTAATGCATCCTATTACATGTCTAGATGTCGCCTTGGGAGCCTGGAATCGAACCATCTACCTGAAACAGCACAACAAATGAAAACCGTGAAGCTTGCCATGGAGCCCAAAAATTCTGCATTCTTATTTTCTGAAAAATCCTTGATGTACTTCGGTTTATACATGAAATGATGATCATGAAACATAAAAATAATGATAGTATGACTTGATTGGAGAGTCAAGGAAGAGTATATGCATGCCTTGGTTTTTCGTTTGAAAGAAAAACGAAAAGAATAGACGATACGGCGCGGAGGAGGTGGAGCGCTTTCTTATCTTGCTACTTGTTCGATTTTTCTCTCTTGTTCTAGGCTATGAGGGTCACGATTTTTAATCTGAAATGGCTGCTGTTTTCGGTGATGGAGGAGGGGATTAAGTGGTTAGGGGAGTGAGGGGGAGATCCACTAATAAAGGGATACAAATGCAAGACCAAGTCTACCTCTCATTTAAATTTTGAAATGTTGTTTGATATCAAATAATTTGTTGGAGAGGGAGTGGATGGGGTGGCCGATTTTCTCAAGCTAGACTAGGTTAGGATAATGCTAATTAGTTAATTAAATGGTGCTCCCAAAAATCAAAGAATTATCCTACTAATTAAATACAAAGAAAGGTTTAAAGGTGGTGAGTTGGCAAGTCCTTGTTCAATCTACTAAGGGTGGCCGAAATTTAGACAATAAAATGAAAGGAAATGTTGATTATTAACTAAATTTATAACCCTTAAAAGCCTTATCTATTCTTTAATTAATTTAGTGAACTAACCCCTTAATTAAGGAACTTAAATGAATTTATTTTCTACTCACCTCAAGCAACTTAAATAATTTCATAAACATCCTTTTAACTTAAATTAACTTACTTGATAGCTAAAATAAATTCCGGAAATATTTTTTGAATCTTAAATTTTTATCTCTAAACTCCAACTCCAGTCCGACCTTACTAAATTAACTGAAAAGAATACAATTAGACTGCTGGCTAAAATAATTAACTTCAAAGAAAAGCATTTAAATATTCATGCAATGAAGTCAATTAAATTTAAAAATACTAGAATTATGCATGTCTTATACGCAGTCTAATTACGGCTTCTACATGATGACTCTCTTGGAGCTGGTAAACGAGTCAAAGCACAGATCTAGCATATAGAGCCTCAGTGTTGTCCCGAGTCGTAAGGACTAATGGTGTACAATCATAACCACAGATTTATCCTCTCGATGAATGATAACCACTTGGAAAGTCCGAGGGAGGGTTGTTCGGTATAATCATCATATGACTACCCATCTGCATGTTTGGACATCTCTATGCCCTTACCAAGAAACGCGGTACACAACATCACATATGCTAGTCTCGAGCTCAAGCGACATTTATCTATGTTTTAGGAGGCTGAATCGACTACGAACGAATTTAGATTATACAGTGTTTACAAAATGAGTTTCAACATCGAATTGCGATTCATTTGTATTAAAGTATAATCAATGACTTTATCTATGCTGATTGCATGGGTATACAGATAAAGTAAACTGAAACCATGAAAAGTTAAATTATATTAAAATAAAGATTGTTTATTACACTTGAGTCAATAAATTCCCTAGCCAACCGTTGGCTTGTAGGACATCTACTCTAACAATCACCATGACCTACACAGGCTGCACAAGACAATGATTTATTTGTTCTTGGATAAAAAAAGTTGTGTTTATTTTCCCGGAGTTTTAGAAGACAAGCTCATTCTTTGGCATGAATATTCTAACAAAGTTACAAAGTTGTTCGAAGATGAAATCGTTTCCATCTTTAATATATCAATATCTATCTAAACATAATAATAATAACTTAAAGTAGGGGTTTAAATAAACCGAGCCGGTTCACGAGATTTCCGAGCTGGCTCGATATTTAGTTTGTATTCGAGCTTAC
Organism: Primulina huaijiensis; assembly: GCF_012295235.1. Taxonomy (NCBI): domain Eukaryota; kingdom Viridiplantae; phylum Streptophyta; class Magnoliopsida; order Lamiales; family Gesneriaceae; genus Primulina; species Primulina huaijiensis. The sequence continues at coordinate 10,097,315 of NC_133306.1, forward strand.
TGAATTTGAGTCGAACTCGAGCATGTTTGAACTTTTTTCGAGCCGAACTCTGAGCCCAAATTATTTTGTTCGATAGTTCATATAAAGTCTACAACTAGATTTTTTTTTGTAAGCTATTTTCGAAAATTACTCAAACACATGCATTTAAAAAAATCATTCAACTACTGAATAAAAATACTGTAATTAAATAATTTAACATCGTCAAATTCCAAAACTACTGTTTTAAAAGAACTCAAATGTAACAGTCAAAACTCTGCCAAACCATCAACATATAAAAAGATGTAAAATGTATCAAATGAACAATGTTTAATTCCTGACTCATAAACATACAGTGAAGAAAACGTAAGGTCCTCAAGTTAGCGTACGCACTCCCACCTCCCTCTATTTAGTCTTCGGCGTCTCCAGTCTCCACATCAACATAATCACCTGAATCTTTCACATCTTGTGAGTCTAAAGACTCAACACACCTAAACCGTGATAACAAGTACATATACATAACATGCAACAGTGAAAAATACTGTAATTAAAATAAATCTCATGATCTCGTCATATCAGCATATACATGTTCATTTTATTTTATTGAATTCAGATCATTAGTTGTGACTTTCGTATCAGCTCTAGTCGATGGATCCATCTACGTATAACCACGGTACCCGGCAGCGGGGACATCAGCGACAGTATTACCCATCCACTGAGTCTTGACCTTACATGTTTGTGTTCGTGTTCGTGTTTCGTGTTTGTGTTCGTATTCGTATTAGTAACAACCAACTCCCCTCCTTCAATTATCATATTCATCACTTATAAAAATCAAGCATATACGTATATTTTCTTAAAACCAATCATGCAACGTTTTTTCCGTATTTTCATAAAAATTCATGTTAATAATAACATATACATTTTAAACATGCAATTTTTGTGATCAAGGCGCTGCTGGTACTACTAACATGGCCCCGGTGCAAAATGACCAGTTTGTCCCTGGAAAATCCTAATTGACCATTTTACCCTTAGACCTCAAAATTTCGACCCGAAGCCAACCAAACTCCTTAAAAAACCTGAAAACATATTTACAATCATTTCCTACATGTAAACTCGAGCCCATTCAATAGCTTTTACGATTCGTTTAAAACTTGGACCGGACTCTCGATTTTAACCCGAATCAACCCGAAACTTAACCAAACTTTCCAAAATTTAAACCATGACCTATTCACACCCTACCAGCCCCTAAACAACACAATTCCAGCAACTTATATCCCCCTAAGCACGGCTGCAACATGCTGGAAATTGTTGTACCCACATAACCCTAGTTGCACCTTTGAACCAAATCATCGACTCTACGCCTAACCGATGTGGACCAGCCCCGAACCAACAATTCCTAGGACCAAGATCAAACCGTGGGCTCCCTTCTGGACCAGCCCTACTCACGCCTACAGCCCAAGTGAATCACCCGAAAGCAAGAAAAACCCTACCCAACTCGACCCTTGCGCCTCGATCCACTCCTAGGCCGCGACCAGCCGTGGCTGAGCCATCCTGGACCACGACTCAGACCCCCTAGGGTCTGCACTGTGGCTTGGTTTGACTCACCTGCACCCGATCCCCTTCCCATAGCTCGATCTAGTCCATACTCTACTATAACCCTAGATCCGATCGACCCTCTCATCTTGACATGAACCAATCTGAATTTTACAACCTGAAACCATGAAAACCTACTGCAAATCATCTCTTCCACGCCAAAGCCCAGCAGTCCCCTTCGGACAAGACCAAAAAACGTGAGTGTACATAAGTAGGGTGAAGGATACTCCATGAAAATTCGTTCCACATGCATATAACATGATAAATTCGATGATGCAAATGCATAAACACACAAATAAACATATATTGATGTGAATAATGAGAAAAATGAGATTTAGGACGTGTCATTTCGTATTTACGCAAAACAACTTTGAGATAATCGCGTAGAACATGCACCGGAGGGACGGGGAAGAATTTTTTTTGAAAGATCTTAAGAAAAACTAGGGAGGGTGGCTGCTGAAGTTCGAAAACCTGCTGCTGGAAAATGGAGAGGTGGGCGGCCGAATGGAGGGTAGGGTGATTAGGGTTTTTGGGATGTAGGTTATGAATAATAAAATTAGTATAATAGGCCTTAATTAAGATTAATAAGATTAAAATGATTTTAGGGCCATTATGAAATAAAATAGTCCCACCAAGTTCAAAAACACTACCGTAAAATATTTCGTTTAGGTATGTTTTTTAAAAGAATTCCCGAATCCTCAAAAGGTCCTCCGACTTGCTAAAATTTGCAAACCGGTTAAAATATGACTCGATGAGTAGAATACCCTACAAAAGCTCATTTTCAAAAATCTCACATATATATATATATCATATATTAAATAATTAAAAATAATTATTTAATAAAAATATTTTTTCTTAACTATTACTGGTCTCCGTTCTTTGTTCGAGCTTGAAATACTACTGAAAGTCCTAATTCATGAAATCTTAGCAAACTATGAAACAAAACACCTATCCCTACAATAATCATGCATTGAATGCATTAAAAATAATTAAACACATATTTTAACAAAACCCTAGATTGCATGCAGTCAAGTCACATAGTTCAAATTTTCAAAACCTTACAATTCCTCCCCCCTTATATAGAATTTCGTCCTTGAAATTTAAAATGTACCAAATAACTCTGGGTAGCGACTCCTCATCTCGGTCTCAGTCTCCCAAGTAGCCTCTTCCTCGAAATGATTCAGCCACTTAACCTTGACCATCTAGATCACCTTGTTCCGGAGCCTCCTCTCTTGCCTGTCCAATATCAGGGTAGGTCATTCCTCGAAAGACAAGTTCGGAGTCAACTGCAGAGGCTCATGGTTTATCATATGTGAAATATTCGACACGTACTTCCGCAGCATCGAGATGCCGAACACATTATGAACTCCTGCCAGGTTCGGTGGTAATGCGGCTCTGTAAGCTAGTGTCACAGCTCTCTCTAAGATCTCGAATAGTCCTATGAATCTAGGATTGAGTTTGTCCTTTTTTCCGAATCTCTTCGCACCCTTCATCGGTGCGACTTTCACAAATACATGATTGCCCCCTGCAAACTCTAGATCCCTGCACTGCTGATCTACATAACTCTTTTGTCGGCTCTGAGCGGTCTTCATCTTGTCCCGAATCTTGATCACTAGCTCTGCAGTCTGTCTGACAATGTATGGCCCCAACTCTGCTCTTTCCCCTACCTCATCCCAATAAAATGGTGACCTACACTTCCTCCCATAAACTACCTCATATGGAGCATACCAATAGATGCCTGGTAGATTTTGTTGAATGTGACCTCCACGAGAGTTAACTTCGGCTCCCAGCTGCGCTGGAAGTCGATCACACAAGCTCTGAGTAGGTCCTCCAATATCTGAGTCACGCTCTCTGACTGTCTGTCAGTCTGAGGATGGAAGGTTGTACTGAATAGAATCTTAGTACCCAATGCCTGATGCAGACTTTTCCAAAAAACAGACGTGAATCTCGGGTCCCTGTGTGACACGATGGACACTGGAATCCCATGCAGCCTGACTATCTCTCTGATATGCACCTTTGCATACTAAGTCATGGAGAAAGTCTTCTTGATCGGTAAAAAATGTGGTGACTTGGTAATCCGATCTACTATCACCCAAATGACATTATATCCTCCAGTTGTCCTCAATAGCACTGTCACAAAATCCATGGTGATGTTATCCCATTTTCATTCGGGAATTGGGAGCAGTCTCATCTTTCCCACAGGTCTCTGATGCTCTGCCTTGACCTGCAGACACGTCAAACACTCCGACACGAAACACAAAATATCTCGTTTCATGCCCGGCCACAAATGTAAAAACTACAGATCCTTATACATCTTCGTACTACCTGGATGAATGGAGTACAGAGTGCTGTGGGCCTCCCTCATAATATCTGGCCTCAAGTAATCACCACTAGGAACCCACAGTTGGTCATGATATCTGACTATGCCACCCCCAACTGAATACAACCTCAGGCCTTTAGCCTCATCCCTCTGTCTCTACTTCTGTAACTGCTCGTTAGAAGTCCACCTTGTTCGAATCATGTTCCTCTGTGTCGACTGTAATGTCAGAGTAGAAAGATTAGGAGCATCGCCCCTGGCATAAACAGGAAGCTCAAACCTCTGAATCTCTGTCTGCAATGGTCTCTGTACCGACAACTAAGCAATCACTGCATTTTTCTGCTCAAGGCATCTGCGACCACATTAGCCTTACGCGGTTGGTAGCTAATGCCGTAGTCAGAGCCCTTCACTAGCTCCAGCCATCTCCGTTGTCTCATATTCATCTCTTTCTGTGTGAAAAAGTACTTCAGACTTTTGTGATCGGTGAAAATCTTTCACTTCTTCCCATACAGATAGTTCCTCCAAATCTTCAGGACGAATACTACAGCCGCTAGCTCAAGGTCATGATTCATATAATTCTTCTCATGGACCTTCAACTGTCTGGATTTTTAGGCTATAACTCTATCATGTTGCATCAACACTATGCCCAAACATATTTTCGAAGCATCCGTGTATAGCACAAACTCCCCTTGCCCTGATGGCATCGCTAGGACTAGCGCTGAAGTCAATGCCTGCTTCAGTCTATCAAAGCTCTCCTGGCACTCTGATCCCTAAACAAACTTCACGTTATTCTTCGTCAAGGCTGTTAATGGCACCGCGATGGAAGAAAAACAGTAGATGAACTTCCGATAATACCCAGCTATACCCAAGAAACTGCGGATCTTTGTCTCACTCTTAGGCACTGGCCAATCTTTGACTGCCTCAACCTTGCTGGGATCGACCTCAACTCCACCTAGGGATATGATGTGTCCCAAGAATGTCACTCTGTCTAGCCAGAACTTACACTTGCTGAACTTGGCATACAATCGCCTGTCCTGAAAAACCTGAAGTGATGTCCTCAAGTGCTGACTATGCTCCTCTTTGATCTTTGAATAAATCAGGATGTCGTTTATAAAAAAATATGACGAACTGATCCAAATACGGATGAAACATGTGATTCATGAGATCCATGAAGATCGCTGGCGTTTTTCAGTCTGAAGGGCATCACCATAAACTCATAGTGCCCATAACACGTCCTGAAAGCCGTCTTGTGCACATCAGACTCTCTCACCTTCAGCTGGTGGTATCCTGATCGGAGATCTATCTTCGAAAACACTTATGCTCCCTGAAGATGATCAAATAGATTCTCAATCCTAGGCAGCGGATACTTATTCATGACTGCGACCATGTTCAGTTCCCTGTAATCAATGCAGAGCCGCAAGTTGTCGTCTTTCTTCTTCAAAAACAGTACAGATGCACCCCATTGTGAAAAACTCAGGCGAATGAAACTCTTGTCCAGCAAGTCCTGTATCTGATTCTTCAGCTCCTTCATCTCTGCAGGTGCTAGACGATAGGGTGCCTTAGAAATTGACACTGTACCTAGCATCAGCTCGATAGAAAAGTCAACCTCTCTGTCTGGTGGAATGCTTGAAACATCGTCCGAGCAAAAAACTGGGCATATCCCTGACCATCGCGACATCCTCTATCCTTTTACTGACTGGCTTGGTTACTGTCACAATACTCGCCAAAAGAAGCCTCTCCTCGTGAGTTTTCTCGCACAGATGCAAGAAATGATGTGCGGCATCTGCTGGTGTCTGGCTGACTCAAAAATAAATGGCTTCCCGTTGGGCGGTCGGACAGATACTGACCTTCGTCGAAAATCTATGGCAGCTCCGTTCGAAGAAAGCCAGTCCATACCCAGAATAATGTCAAACTCTGGCAGCGGTAGCACAATCAAATCTGCATGTACCACATTTCTCTGTAGTCGAAGCTCCAAACCTTTCACTATCTGTGAGGTAAACATCTGATCGCCGTACGGGATCGAAACTCTGAACCCCAAATCCATGGCCTCTGGTATGATTCCTAGCAGCTTGACAAATGTCTCGGATATAAATGAATGTGTAGTCCTGGAGTCTAGCAATGCATACGTGGCTACGCCTGAAATAAATATGCTTCCAGCGACGAGACATATCGTCAAATCAAATCGTGTTGAAACTTAAGGAAATTTTCCACCATTAAAAGCCCCAAAATTCTCAAAAAATCACCAATTTAGTCCTAATATCCCTTCGAAAATTACAAATTTACCCTTAGAAATTTTTGGAAATTGCAATTTCACCCTTAAATATCAAACTTACTTCAATTTAGTCCCTCATTTTTTGAAAATTGCATTCTAGCCCGCATAAAATTTGAATTTAGTCAATTTAGGTCCTAAAATTTTGAAATTTATCAATTCGATCCTAACAATCTCGAAATGCAAAAACAGCCCCTATAAATCGAGAATTTGCAAAACAGTCCCTACAATTTTGATTATTGCAATTAGGTCCTTATGCTTTTCGGTTATTGTATTTTAGACCTTAAAACTCTTAATTAAGTCAATCCAACCCTTCAGTCCACCTATTAGAACATGCAACCTACTTTAGTCTATGTTCTCAATCCCAAAAGTAATCCCAACAAACAATAATATTCCATGCAATCGAGGCGATAAATAAAAATTTTAAACCAAAATGTTACTGGTGATCAGTGTTGAGTCTGGCTCATCCTCCGCCTCCTCGGCATGCAATACATAAGCTCTGCTAGTAGTAGGGTCCTTGTTCTAAGGGCAATCAGCTTCTTTGTGGCCCTCTTCCTTGCAAATAAATAACTTGAAGGTCTCCCACATACTCTTACCGTAGTGAAACAGGTTGCACTGCTTGCAAGGCTGTCTCTCCTCCGACTTAGGAGCATCTGGAGCCTGTGGTGGCCTCTGCTGTCCGGGCTTCTTGAACTGCCCTTGGGGCTTTTGCTGTCCCTGATTCCTGGGTGACCCTGTGAACTGTTTCTTATGTGGCTGTGAGCTCTGCTGGGCCTGATGCCTCTTCCGCTTCATCTCTACATCGATATATTTCAGGGCCCGTTCTGGCCGAAAAGCACAGGCAGTGGCAGCATAATAGGTAGTCGGCCTCATCAACATGACATCCCGACTTATAGTGGGTCTGAGGCCATCCATAAAATGCCTCAAATTCTCTGTCGCATCTATCGCTATAAGGGGCACAAAGTGACAGCCCCTGTCGAATCTCCTAATAAACTGCGCCACAGACAAGTCCCCATATCGGAGACTCAAAAACTCTCACATAAGGCGTCCCGTGACATCAGCTGGAAAATAATTTTTGTAGAATATGTCCTTGAACTGGTTCCATGTAAGGGTATCCAAATCCACCTCGTGAGCTGCTCCATCCCGTTATAGTGATGCATCATCCATCAACATGTATGTGGCGCACCTGACTCTGTCGTCATCTCTCATATTCAAGTACTGGAAGTGCAGCTCCAGTGACCATATCCAACCCTTTGCTATGAATGGATTACTAGTACTCCCGAACTCCTTCGGTTTGATCCGTCGGAACTGCTCATAAATATATGTTTGAGTTTCGAAGCCTACCGCGCCTGCTCCATCAATCTTGCAATAACCTCAAGGATTCAAGTAGCTGCATCTCCTGCAACAGTGGTTGTGGGAAACCTCTATCGCCTCCAAGATTATCATCCTACCTATCAGCGCTAGGGGCTTGTCTGGGAGGAAAGATGTAACGCCCCGAAAATTTGAAGGTCCACACACGCAGTTATTAAATTCCTTGTATATTTCAATTAAATGTTTTAATTGCTTAAATTAATTATGTTGTGTATGTTGAAATGTTTAAAATATATTTTTCTACATTGTTGCATTAAAATGTAATTTTAAAGGTTATTTGAGTTGCGATCGAGGAACGGAGACCGAGTGCTGAAAAATAGAAAATGTTTTTATTAAATAATTTTTTTAATTATTTAAAATATGAGTGATGATTTTTCATATTTTTGAAAATAAGGAGTTTTAAGGTGATTTATACGCCGGGACGTAATTTTTATCGATGCTGGTTTTTCAACAAAAATACGAACTTGTGGGCAACCCGGCTAATAAATTCACAAACTTACTTAAACAAAATTATTTTTAAAATTTAATTAAGCACTAATGTGCCTAAATTACCTACTTAGTGTGCTTAAGCCTTATTAGTAACTTAATTAACTATTTAATGCACAAAACCTCACCCCAAACCTACGCACTACACGCCCACTTTCAGATTTGCACACACACCAATTCTCCTCTATTTTACACGGCACACACAAGAGATAATTGAGAGAAAAAAATTCAAAGCTTCAAGGGTTTCAAGCCAAGGTCCCGTCGTCATCGTTCTTCGATTCGACAACGAATAATCGTGTGTTAAATACGAAAAGGCACGCCATATTCTCTTTTTTCTCATCCATCACACCATAGTAATTATTTAAAATTATCTTGCATAAAAACAAGGGACACTTTGTTATATTTTCATTTTTCTAGCATATGTGATTTTTAAAGTGTGGTTTATGAACAAAAAACATAAATATTATTTTGTTAAGGGGCTGCCATGATTAGGATAGGTTGAGGGATTTTTTTACATGTTTTAGAGAGTCCTAAATCTCCCCAACATACTATACTCATGATAGAATAAGAGCTGGAACCGTGGCAAAGAATTACATGAGGGCCGTGAGTTTTGTGTGATGAGTGCTAGATGCAGGTGACTCTATTTATTTGCATGGGGCCACAGGGCTGGCCAGGGCTGGTTGAGGGCTTGGCCAGGGTCAGGTTCGAAGGCTAGGTAGGGTCCTAGTACGGCTAGGGTCGAGGGAGTCGGCTGAGGAAGAGTCCACGTGAAGTGGGACTCTCCCCCATGTGGTGTACGCTCTTGTGTGTTTAGGGAGTAGGAGGCTTGCGGCTGGCCTGGGGGTGAGCCAGGCTAGTCCAGCAGGGTCCTAGGGAGATGGGCAGGGGTCGGGCTAGGGGCTGGTGTGGCTTGGTGGGCTGCTGGCTCGAGAGAAGATGGAAACCGTGAGGGAGCAAAGGAGAACACACAGCTTGTGTCTTCTGATTCAGGTGCTTCGTGCGCTGGTTCCAGGACTTGGGTTGGTCTGGGCTAGGGCTGGGCATGGTTTAGGGAAGGTTAGGGTCATGAGGGGTCAAGTGGTTAAGGGCTGGAATGGTCCTAAACTAGGTGGGAGTCCTATTGTTCAAGGGAACTCACGTACACACACATGCAGCACATGGTCTCAGTTTCCAGTAGGTTTGCTGTTGGCTAGAGGCTGGTTCATGGGCTTGGGGCTGGTCAGTAAGGTTCCTAGATGGGTTGGCTTGGGTTTGACTCGAGGTAGCTCGGGCATAGCTAGAGTAAATTGGGAGGTGGCTCGGGTGGTTCGATAAGGTGTCAAATTCGAAAATTAAAGAACTAAAAATGGAACCATGGGTCCACGGGTGTGGTTCATGGCTCATGAGGGTAGAATAAATAATAAAAATTCTATGTTTAAAATTTAGGATCAAAATAATGAGTTTTGGATTTATCCGAGATTTAATCGCCGCATGAAACGATTAATTACGAATTAATTAAAAAGCCTAGTTTTAAGCTTTATTAAATTAAGAAAAATTATATTTAAGCTCAAAATAATTATTAAATGTCTAAGTTTTTAATTTGGGAATCTTATATTAAAGTTTTGTTTAATTCGGGATTAAAACGCAGTAATACGTCTTATTTAAAGATTAAATTAAAAGTCCTCGATTTAAGCTAAATAAAAATATGAGAAAATTCATGTAGACTTAAATAATTATTTGGGGCATGTTAGAGTCAATGAAATTAAGAAAATGTCAAAAACGTGAAATTTTACATCTAGGGGTAAAATGGTAATTTTATACCCGAAAATTAGTAAACGTCATGGCAGTACCCTGAATGCTGTTTTATAAGCTAATATGATTATTTTTAATGGTCATGGATGTTTATGGAATTTTATATGTTTAGAGATTTTTATGTCAAAATGTTTATTTTAAATGTTTATGATTTAATATTTCAAGATGTTATTTTTAAATGTCTTGATGTTAAAATGTTTTTTTAAGTGTTTATGGATTTTTAATATGTTAAAATGTTATTTTAACGTTTATGGATTTTTATGATTTTTGTATATCAAAACGTTTTTTTTAAATGTTTACGGATTTTTAATCTGTTAAAATATTTATTTTAAAATGTTTATGGATGTTTATGATTTTAATATGATAAATTATGATTTTTAAATGTTTATGGATTTTTATTGTATCCACGTGAACCACGTCCATATAAGTTGTTAAATTCTTGGTGTATTTCAAATAAATATTTTAATTGCATGAATTAATTATGTTGTGCATGTTGACATGTTTAAAATATACTTTTCTACATGACTGCATTAAAATATATTATTAAAGGTTATTTGATTTGCGATCGAAGAACGGAGACCTAGGACTGAAAAATAGAAAACGTTTTTATTAAATAATTATTTTTAATTATTTAAAAGATGAGTGATACTTTTTCTTGTTTTGAAAATAAGGGGTTTTGAGGTGATTTTTATACGTCGGGACGTAATTTTTATCGGTCTTGGTTTTTCAACAAAAAATACGAACGTTTTGGCAACCCGGCTAATAAATTCACAAACTTATTTAAACAAAATTATTTTAAAAAATTTTAATTAAACACTAATGGGCTTAATGGGCCTAATTAACTTGTTAATGGGCCTAAGCTAGTAGTTAGTGTTTTAATTAACTATTTAAAACCAAAAACCCACTCCATAACCAAACAATTCACATGCATTCACCCTAGCCAACAAATTCATAATTTCTTTCACTCCAAAAATTCCCACGGCACCCACAAGCACATCAAGGAGAGTTTGGTTTTTTCATGTAAATTCAAGCCATGATAGTTCGTCGCCGTTCTTCGCAATCGTCAACGTTTATTCGGGTGTAAAATATGCGAAGGCATGTCATATTCTTATTTTAATTCATCTATCACACCATAGTATTTATTTAATTGAGTTTTGAATGAAAAACAAGTTGCACTTTTGAATATTTTCGTTCATGAATCTTCATGAATTTTTTTAAAGCTTGATTATGTTCCGAAAACATGATTTATATGTGCAAGAAGGGGCTGCCATGATTAGAATATGTTATAGAAATGTTTTACACGAGTTTAAGGAGTCCTATAACTACACAACACACCGCAAACGATAATAGAAAACAAGTCGGGACCGAAATCGAAATGTCTTGATCATAGGGCCTCGGTTGATGGGGAATTGTCGCTTGGCTTGGCTGGTGCTGGACCAGGGCTGGGCTAGAGTCAGTTATGGGCCAGGGGAAGATTCCTAGCCACGCAAGGTGATAGGATCGGTTGGAGTAAGAGGAATGTTTAGAAGGGGGGTTGAATAAACACTCACGGTTTTTTGACTCTTTTTCGAAGGTTTGAATTAGTTTGGTGAGAAACTAATTCACAAGATCTTGTTAGTCGATCACAATTAGTTAACAGTTAAGTGCGTAATAAAACTGACTGAAAGATAGAATATAGTAACTGAAAAGCGTAAAAGATGCACAAGGTTTGTTTCTGAATGTGTGAGGGCCCGTGCTCATGTTTAATTATTAATTATCAAACAACCAGGATTTATTAGCGTACACAGCGAAAACGAGTAAAAATTTACCATTTTGGGCCTACGGAAATTTCGGCATGACCTCCCCGTAAATAGGACATACCAAAAATTCCAAAACAACAAAACAAAACATTTACACTCGAAAATAGAGTCCAATAAAACAAACAGAATACCAATTTCACACAGAGCCAGCCAGGCTCGATCACACCAAGTAATATCCAACGATCAATAATACAACCATACAAATACACGAGGCATCTCCTCGGCAAATGACTCAATATATATAGTATAAATATCTGGGGACTCCCAACTCAAACCGACTCACTGGGCTCCACTGTCAAACGCTCCGCCAGCTTCATCAGAACCACATGTATAACCTGCTATGGAATCACAAAACAAACCACAGCAGCCCCGAGAGACATGGGTCAAACCCCAGTACGAAGATCAAATATATTACAGCATAAATAAATGACATGTAATGAAATCAATGCAATGCAATACATGTAGGGTACCAATAATCTTGGGTATCAATCTGGATCCAAAGAAACGATAGCAACAACTGTGGCCACATATTCCAGGGGTGTGATTTGTCAAATACGCCCTCGGCCCTGCACATCTGCGTCAGGGGTGTCAGTCTGCAGAACTGCTCTGCCCTTCCACTGGTCATCAGAGGTGTGACGCTTAAACGCCCTCGGCTCTGATGCCTAAATAACTCATCCAAGAGTAACAGAAATCTCGGGAACAACAGAGTCATGGCTCGATATGAATGCTTGCTCAACAATGCATATAAATCCTCAGATTATTCTAATATATTTAAAAACTCACATTTATTTTAAAAATGAGGAATAATATTAAAATACACCCAAACAGCACAAAGAGCACATAAACACTTAATTATTATAAAATCACATCAATTTAATTACACGTCGTCATAGACGCTGTAAAGAATCGATCCATCCGTACCTTAACCTTCAAATTAAATTACCACAATAGTTTATGAACTCCTCGGTGCTTCCTAGCTACTAAAACCTGTGGCAAATAATTTATTTCCATCAAATAAATATTCAACTCTTAGCCAAAAACAAGTTACTAATTCCAGCTTGTACCTAAGTTCGGTTTTAAGGTCATTACTCAACCAAAACTTAACCAAAACACTCTTATTATACATGGCTGGACTCCTAACTCAAAATCCCATATTTCATCAGAAGACATCAGAGAAGAATTCAATCATCTCGACACTGAAAAACGCCCAAAACCAGAAACCATGAGATGCAAGGTCTGTGACAGATTCAGGTTTGACACTTAGGAGTATAAAATTCATATCTAACTCATCATTGACTCAAATTGATATCCGCCAACTGGAGATAAAAGAAAACTCAAATATCTAAGTTTTTCTAGAAGAAACCATTTCCATAATCTTAATAGATAAATCCCAGAATTATCCAGAATACGCCACTACCGACGCAATTCGCGGACAACATTCTGTAAGTGAGCAGTTTCAGAAAAATGAGCATAACTGCCTCAATTCTTAATGGAATATAACGAATCTTATATCAATACGAAGAAAACACATAGCTCGACAACTCTTATTGGAATCATATTTCTAGAATCCAAGCGCATAAATGTCATAAACTCGAATTACAGTAGCTAATCTGCACAGATCCAACACAGAATTCCATTTCAACACATTTGGGTAGAAAAATCATATCAAATCCGTTTTTAATTGGAATTCCATTTTGTCAGCGGCTATAGAAAGCTAACACATAGATCTATAAGTTCTATGTGAACCACAATTCAATATTCTTAGTGCAATACACACAGAAACCCAAAAATCAGAAGACAAAACCTGCAACTCAAAACAGAACTCAACATCTTCTACCATGAACAAAAATTAAACACCTAGGCTTAGAGATTACCTTCAAAAGCTTTCCGTTAACTGAAATAAAGTTAGAATCAACCTCTTCACACTCTAAAGAACCAAGAAAAATAGAATTCAAGAAGCTGGAAAGGAAACACAGCAACTTGGAAGAAACATGGTAACAAGAAACAAGCACCTTGATGTTGATTATGGCAAGGAGAGCTGAGGGACTTCTTGGGCTATCTTGAGTGAGCTATGGAGACCCGCTTCCTAGCAGCAAGAGGCGACGAGAAGCTGCTCACGATGGAGAAGAAATAGGATGCAAGAGAAGAGGCGAGAAGAAACTAGATGGAGGAGGAAAGAATTTGGGCTTGGGGAAAAATGGGCTTCTAATTAACACACACATATATATACATGAATCCAAATATTAGCCCAAATGCGGGAATGTGACCCGGTCCAAATATCTACAACTCCCTTGCGCTATAAAACTCCGATATATATTTTAATATCGTCTATAATTCTGATATTTTCTAATACATATTTTTTTTAACACACAAGTATAATTATTTGGCTTAATTATTTTAATTTAGCACTTTAAAATAATTATTTCTAATTCTTGCCAAATACTGAATAATTAAATTCGGGTTCTCACATTCTCCCCTCCTAATAAAAGATTTCGTCCTCGAAATATAACATACACAACACTTATACACAAAGTGGTTAAAACATTTACCACTGATAATACATAGGAAAATTTGAGTACATGGAGTTATTCATCATATTTACAAACAAGTTAGGCCACTCTTGACGCATTCTAGTTTCTAACTCCCATGTAGCTTCTTCTATCCCATGTCTACTCCACTGCACCAAAACCAACGGAATCGTCTTGTTCCTGAGTTGCTTCTCTTTGCGATCAAGAATTTGAACTGGATGTTCAACATAACTTAGAGAATTATCTAACTCCACATCCTCGGTACTCAAAACATGAGATGGATCTGGCTCGTACTTCCGCAGCATAGATACATGAAACACATCGTGTATCGCAGACAAATTTTGCGGCAAGTCCAAACGATAAGCCAAAGTGCCAATCCTCTCAACAATTGCATACGGACCAATATAACGTGGAGCTAACTTCCCTTTACGTCCAAATCTCATAGTACCACGAAATGGTGATACTTTCAAGAAAACATAATCGCCAACCTGGAACTCTAAGGGCCGACGCCTTTTATTAGCATAACTTGCTTGACGATCCTGGGCTGCTTTCATTCTTTTTATGATCAATTCAACTTTATCTTTCATTTCTTGTACAAACTCTGGTTTAGACATCTGTCGTTCTCCTACATCTTCCCAACAAATCGGAGATCTGCACTTTCTGCCATATAAAGCTTCAAATGGTGCCATACCGATCGTTGTCTGAAAACTATTGTTATAAGAGAATTCGACCAGAGACAATGATTCTTGCCAACCACCCCTGAAATCCATTACAACTGCTCGTAACATATCCTCTAGAGTCTGAATGGTTCTTTCTGACTGACCATCTGTTTGGGGATGATAAGCAGTGCTCATGGCCAACTTTGAACCCAAAGATGATTGCAAATTACTCCAAAACTTCGAAGTAAACCTTGGATCACGGTCTGATACTATGGTTATTGTCACACCATGCAATCTTACCACATGATCAATGTACAATTTCGCCATTTTCTTGTAAGTACAAGTACGGTCATATGGAATAAAATGGGATGATTTAGACAATCTATCAACAATCACCCAAATTGCATCACAACCACGATTAGAACGAGGTAGGTGTGTCACGAAATCCATAGCCATGTGCTCCCAAT
Source organism: Primulina huaijiensis (assembly GCF_012295235.1). Lineage (NCBI taxonomy): Eukaryota > Viridiplantae > Streptophyta > Magnoliopsida > Lamiales > Gesneriaceae > Primulina > Primulina huaijiensis. The sequence goes on from NC_133306.1 coordinate 10,112,571, forward strand.
TCCACTGTGGCACTTCAAGACTATGTAGCATACCGCCAGGTCTAATTCGTTCAACTTTAACCTGTTGGCAAGTTAAACATTTAGCCACGAAATCAGAAATTTCCTTCTTCATACCTTCCCACCAATAATGAGCTCTCAAAGTATGATACTTCTTTTGATTTCCTGGATGAATGCTTGATTTCCTGGATGAATGCTATGTCGACTACAATGTGCTTCACGTAGTATAGCTTCTTTCAGATCTATCAAATTAGGAACCACAAGTCTCCCATTAAAGCGCAAACTACCATCTGAGGCAACACTGAACTTATCTGACTGATTTGTTTGAACCAATTATTTCAATCTATGAATGTGCAGATCAGTTCTCTGCGCTGCTTTAATACTTGATATTATCTGTGGCTCGAATTTGATAGACGAAACTATAAAGTAATCTTCACTTGTTTGATAAGTCCATCCTGATGTTCCTAAATGCTCGTGGAGTTTAGAAATATTCAGAGATGTCAGCATAGCGTTTTGAGCTTTCCTGCTAAGTGCATCTGCAACTAGATTCATTCGTCCTGGTTGATATTGAATCTCACAATCAAAGTCTTTAAGCAACTCCATCCATCGACGTTGTCTCATGTTCAAGTCGGACTGTGTGAAAAGATATTTAAGGCTCTTGTGATCAGAATAAATTACAAATTGTTCACCGTACAGATAATGACGCCATATTTTTAACGCAAACACAATGGCAGCCAATTCTAAATCATGAACTGTCGAGATGCATATGCAATCACTCACCCATTTTGCATTAAAACTCATCCCTGTCCATTCAGAGAAGCATCTGTACACACAACAAATCCACCTGAGCCTGAAGGTAAAGCTAACACTGGAGCTGTTGTCAAATTTTCCTTCAAAGTCTGAAAACTTGATTCACATTCTGCAGTCCACACAAAACGTCGATCTTTTTGTGTTAATTGAGTCATAGGCCTTGCAATAACGGAAAATCTTTCAATAAAACGCCTATAATATCCTGCTAATCCTAGAAAGCTGCGAATCTCAGAAACATTGGCTGGTGTTGGCCAATTAATAACAGCTTCAACTGTACTGGGATCCACTGAAACACCTTGAGCGGATATAACATGACCCAGAAATACTACTTTGTCCAACCAAAATTCACACTTAGAAAATTTAGCATATAATTGTGCTGCTCTGCGTGTTTGGAGGACTAGTCTTAAATGTTCTCGATGCTCCTTCTTTGTCTTTGAATAAATCAAAATGTCATCGATAAATACAATAACAAATTTGTCTAAAAATTCTCGAAAAACACGATTCATCAAATCCATGAAAACCACTGGAGCATTAGTCAATCCGAAAGGCATGACTAAAAATTCATAATGCCCATAACGTGTCCGAAATGCAGTTTTAGAAACATCTTCCTCTCTAACTCTAAGCTGATGATATCCAGAACGAAGATTGATCTTGGAATACACGGATGTACCCTGCAACTGATCAAACAAATCATCGATACGCGGTAGAGGATATTTATTCTTCACTGTAGCTTTATTCAATTGCCGATAATCAATACACATCCTCATTGTCCCGTCTTTCTTCTTTACAAACAAAATTGGAGCTCCCCAAGGTGACATACTTGGTCTAATATAACCTTTCGCCAGTAAGTCTCGTAATTGTTCCTTGAGTTCTTTCAACTCCGCTAGAGCCAAACGATACGGTGATCTAGAAATAGTATCCGTCCCTGACATTAACTCAATACTGAAATCTATTTCCCTTTGAGGCGGAAAGCTTGGAATTTCATCAGGAAATACATCAGCAAAATCTTTTACCACGGGAATATCCGAAACCTTCAACATTTCTTCCTGTGTCACATCAGCTGCATAAATCATGAATCCTTCATTCCCTGCCGATAACAGTCTAAACATTTCCATCGCTGACACTAATGGAATGCGTGACTAAGAATCATTACCATAAAAGTTCCACTTATTGCCATAATAAGGTCTAAATCTGACAACTCCATGGAAACAATCAACGGTGGCTCGATAATTCGTTAAAGTATCCATTCCCAAAATACAGTCGAAATCAGATATAGATAATTTGATTAGATTAGTTATCATAAGGTTATCATCAAATCTAATCACACAGTTCAGATGTATCTCAAGAGACATCAAATACACACCAGCAGGGGTAAACACAGACACCGTATCCAACAACAAGGTAGTAGCTATCTCATGTTCATCGATAAATGCAGCAGACAGAAATGAATGAGATGCTCCCGTGTCTATAAATATACGTGCAGGATGATAAAAAATAAAGCATATACCTGCAATGACCCCTCTGGGCGTCTCATGAGCCTGGTCCTGTGTCAAAGCATGCACCCTAGCCTGCTGAGGTCTTGGAAAATACTGCTGAGTAGATCTTCTCGGCTGTTGGTAGGTAGGCTGTGGAGTAGATGGTCTAGGTACCGGGGCTCGTGGAAACTGGCTAAACTGAGAGGACTGATACTGCTGTCTTCCTGCATTAGGACAAACTCTAGCATAATGTCCCGGTAATCCACATGTATGGCAATCTCCCTGAACTCCTGTGCGCTGGGTAGTAGGATGCCTACCTCCACATCTCCCACAAGAATCTCGAACATAACCACTAGGTCTTCCTCCACGAGAACTGCCTGAACTAGATGAACTACTGTAAGACTTCTTCTTAAACTGCTTTCCTTTAGCTCTGAATTTCTGCTGCTTCGGTGGCTGGTTTGACTGTGGAGGCTGATAAGAAGGTATGCCCACTGGCATCTGAATGTTACTCCCGGAACCTTGGGAAGTAAAAGATGGAACCTGTTGTGATCCTCCCCAAAGCAAACTAGCCTCAATATTCTTTGCTTTCTCTACCGCTTCTGCATAAGTAGTTGGTGCTCCAGTCATAACCAACGTATGTATCGTCCGATTCAGTCCTTGCATGAAACGCGAAAGCTTGGAACGATCACTATTAGAAACATGACGTACATAAGCTAGTAGAGCAGAAAATTGAGAGGCGTACTCTCCCACTGACATATTTCCCTGAACCAACTGATTGAACTCGACTTCCTTAGCAGAATAATAAGATGGAGGCGAGTATTCTTGAATAAAATGAGTACGGAATACCTCCCAAGAAATTATCTGACCAGATTCTCGGCTTGCTTCCTCTGTGGCTTCCCACCACAGTTGTGCTCGATCCTTGAGTTGGTAAACAGCTAACTTGAGTCTCAACTCTGGAGTGTACTCCACCAGATTAAATAGATAGTTCAGGCTTTTCAGCCACGCTGTTGCCTTTTCGCCACCTTCATTTCCAAAGAATTTTTGGAGGACGCATATCTTGGAATTTAGCAATCACTAACTCCCTTTCTCTCATTCTTTGGGTCAGCTGCTGAACTTCACGATCTACTTCTACATTCCTTGCAACATGCCTTTCTGGACGAATTGGTGGTTCCTGCTCCACCTCTACCTCTATATTCACATTTTGATTTGCCCTTCCTCTAGGGCGGCCACGTCTACCTCTGCCAATACCCTCAGTATTTCCTATGTTCTGAGCTTCAGACTCTTGGAAAACTTCTTTTCCTTTTTTGCCTCTTCCTCCCGGTGCTATTCTACAAGACACAAGGATTAATCCACAAGCAGAAAAATAATAGTAAGCACTGAAGGTTTTCATGGAAAGTTAAAACTTACTGCACTAGGTACAAATAAACGAAGCGTCAAACTTACTTCACTACCAGCTCTATCTCAGCTAAGTTAAATAATCATAGCATGCAAATCAAATAAAGAGTAAGTAATAAATCAAATACGCAATCAATTTATTTGTGTCTAAACTCGAGTGTCCTATACTCTAATTCGAGCATATCCCAGTTACGCTCTGATACCAACTGTGAGGGCCCGTGCTCCTGATTAATTATTAATTATCAAACAACCAGGATTTATTAGCGTACACAGCGAAAACGAGTAAAAATTTTCCATTTTGGGCCTATGGAAATTTCGGCATGACCTCCCCGTGAATAGGACATACCAAAAATTCCAAAACAACACAACAAAACATTTATACTCGAAAATAGAGTCCAATAAAACAAACATAATACCAATTTCACACAGAGCCAAATAGGCTCGATCACACCAAGTAATATCCAACGCTCAATAATACAACCATACAAATACACGAGGCATCTCCTCGGCAAATGACTCAATATATATAGTATAAATATCTGGGGACTCCCAACTCAAACCGACTCACTGGGCTCCACTGGCAGACGCTCCGCCAGCTTCATCAGAACCACATGTATAACCTGCTATGGAATCACAAAAAAAACCACAGCAGCCCCAAGGGACAGGAGTCAAACCCCAGTACGAAGATCAAATAAATTACAGCATAAATAAATGACATGTAATGAAATCAATGCAATGCAATGCATGTAGGGTACCAATAATCTCGGGTATCAATCTGGATCCAAAGAAACGATAGCAACAACTGTGGCCACATGTGCCAGGGGTGTGACGTGTCAAATACGCCCTCGGCTCTGCACATCTGCATCAGGGGTGTCAGTCTGCAGAACTGCTCTGCCCTTCCGCTAGTCATCAGAGGTGTGACGCTTAAACGCCCTCGGCTCTGATGCCTAAATAACTCATCCAAAAGTAACAGAAATCTTGGGAACAACGGAGTCATGGCTCGATATGAATGCGTGCTCAACAATGCATATAAATCCACAGATTATTCTAATATATTTAAAGACTCACATTTATTTTAAAAATGAGGAATAATCTTAAAATACACCCAAACAGCACAAAGAGCACATAAAAACTTAATTATCATAAAATCACATCAATTTAATTACACGTCGTCATAGACGCTGTAAAGAATCGATCAATCCGTACCTTAACCTTCAAATTAAATTACCACAATAGTTTATGAACTCCTCGGTGCTTCCTAGCTACTAAAACCTGTGGCAAATAATTTATTTCCATCAAATAAATATTCAACTCTTAGCCAAAACCAAGTTACTAATTCCAGCTTATACCTAAGTTCGGTTTTAAGGTCATAACTCAACCAAAACTTAACCAAAACACACTTATCATACATGGCTTGACTCCTAACTCAAAATCCCATATTTCATCAGAAGACATCAGAAAAGAATTCAATCATCTCGACACTGAAAAACGCCCAAAACCCGAAACCATGAGATGCAAGGTCTGTGACAGATTCAGGTTTGACACTTAGGAGTATAAAATTCATATCTAACTCATCATTGACTCAAATCAATATCCGCCAATTGGAGATGAAAGAAACTCAATTATCTAAGTTTTTTTAGAAGAAACCATTTCCAGAATCTTAATAGATAAATCCCAGAATTATCCAGAATACGCCACTACCGACGCAATTCGCGGACAGCATTCTGTAAGTGAGCAGTTTCAGCAAAATGAGCATAACTACCTCAATTCTTAATGGAATTTAACGAATCTTATATCAATACAAAGAAAACACATAGCTATACAACTCTTATTTGAATCATATTTCCAGAATTCAAGCGTATAAATGTCATAAACTCGAATTACAGTAGCTAATATGCACAGATCCAACACAGAATTCCATTTCGACACATTTGGGTAGAAAAATCATATCAAATCCGTTTTTAATTGGAATTCCATTTTGTCAGTGGCTATAGAAAGCTAACACATAGATCTATAAGTTCTATTCGAACCACAATTCAAGATTCTTAGTGCAATACACATAGAAACCCGAAAATCAGAAGACAAAACCTGCAACTCAAAACAGAACTCAACATCTTCTACCATGAACAAAAATTAAAACCTAGGCTTAGAGATTACCTTCAAAAGCTTTCCTTTAACTGAAATAAAGTTAGAATCAACCTCTTCACACTCTAAAGAACCAAGAAAAATAGAATTCAAGAAGCTGGAAAGGAAACACAGCAACTTGGAAGAAACATGGTAACAAGAAACAAGCACCTTGATGTTGATTATGGCAAGGAGAGCTGAGGGACTTCTTGGGCTATCTTGGGTGAGCTATGGAGACCCGCTTCCTAGCAGCAAGAGGCGACGAGAAGCTGCTCACGATGGAGAATAAATAGGATGCAAGAGAAGAGGCGAGAAGAAACGAGAAGATGGAGGAGGAAAGAATTTGGGCTTGGGGAAAAATGGGCTTCTAATTAACACACACATATATATACATGAATCCAAATATTAGCCCAAATGCAGGAATGTGACCCGGTCCAAATATCTACAACTCCCTTGCCCTATAAAACTCCGATATATATTTTAATATCGTCTATAATTCTGATATTTTCTAATACATATTTTTTTTTAACACACAAGTATAATTATTTGGCTTAATTATTTTAATTTAGCACTTTAAAATAATTATTTCTAATTCTTGCCAAAATACTGAATAATTAAATTCGGGTTCTCACAGAATGTTCGGAGATTTCAATTACTCCTACGTCACCCCTTCTATCACGAAGATAGGATTTCTACTAAAAGACTTTCATCAATACAAGACTTGTAAAGACCCACTTCAGTTTGGACTTAACAATGGCAGTGATATGTTTCAAAGGAAGTGACCCATACATAAATGTGCCTGATCAGACTAAACCACAGTACTGGGCTGGCAGGGAAAATCCACTACCACATACATGAGTTCCCCGGTCATGCTTTACCGGGTGGATTGGTCCATGGTCATGTTTTACCGCTTTCCAATCCTGACCTAAACCCGGTCATGCTTTACTGGGGTGAGAGGTCTTCGGTCACGTTCACCGACTTCCAAACCCGTTCATAATTTGGTCACAAGACATTTAGCATACCTCAAAAACATAAACATATTTTTTTTTGCATGTCGAACATACTTACTTGGCGTTGAGAGATTCGTTGGATCTCGCTTGGGGCCACTGCTGCACATACTAACATGATTTCAAATGCTTATCTTTCATAACTTAGACGTATTAGTCATGCTCACACCCAAAAATGACAATTATCCTTATGACGTTCTAAATCTATCGGGACTTGACCTCGTTTAATCATTGTACTAAATCATGACATCAAACCCAAAAACAATCCCTAAAAAAAAATTTAAAGGGGTACACGGACCCCGTGTAAGGGTCCGGGTAGGGGTCCAGCTAGATGCTGGAAAAGCACATTTTGAAGGAAAAAAGGCACGGACCCCGTGTAAGGGCCTAGGTTCGGGTCCGTGTACCTACTGGAATTGCGCACCAACGGAATTCCCTACACTTGTGACTTAATCCTACTCACTCGATCATACGGACAGTGAACCAACACTTCAAAACCCATCCTAGGATGCTATGACACTTAATCAAACTCAAACAAACGCCCCAAAACAACTATGAATCACAAACAACGCAACGTGAACAGGACATTTGACACCAAAACGCATCCTACGAAGTCTAATGCAATCAAGTGCCTATCGACACAAACCGACACACCAAAAACAATCCCAACATCATACTCACAATACTTAAACGCAGCAGCGATCACCCAACGGTTTCCAACGAAGCCTGCAACAATTAAACTTCAAGAACACGTCAAGAACAAATTTTTCAGGAAAACGAAGTTTGAGCAGTCCTACGAAAAATATCATAACTCACTCATTTCTTATCCAAATATTTTGAATTTACTGTCAAATCAAAGGTATTAAAAAGTATGTTGAAAGTTTTTCCAGAAAATCGACAAAAAAGTTGAAGTAATTAAAATGACAGCAAATTTTGAGTTTTAGATCCAAAAGCGTTTCAAAAATCGATCCAACAAATTTCTGCTCAAACTTTGTACATCATACATGGATTTTTACGCATAATAAACATCACAACACATAATATGACAAGATTGATGCAGGAATAATAGAATATACATGCTTTTAATCTTTAAAGTTACCGAAACGACGACACCGAAGCGGGGAAGATGCGAAGGTTGATCCGGAACAATTTGTGGCTCGATTTTCTTGAAGAAACCCAACGAAAATTTGTTGGAAAATTGGAGAGGGAGGGGGCGGCTTCTTTTGCTTATAGAACCCAGGTTTTTGCTCTCAAATTTAAAACAAGGCATATGAAAATGTGAGTGTGTGTAAAAAAGTGTGTGTGTGTGCATTTTTTAGGTAATTAAAATACAAACTCCCTACTCACCTCTAATAAAATTTCTTAATTAAGAATAAAATACACATGTGCTAAACTTTAAAAGTTTAAAATCTTAAAATCACCTCATAAATATATTAGGCTTTAAAAATGCTTAAAACTAAATAAATCATTTAAAATAACTCAATCCTAACTTAAAATAAAATACCACATTTTAAAATTGCCAAAATCGTCGTCGGTGTCTTTTCCTCGATCTCGCATCGAATAATCTCCTGAAACATCAAACTCGAGAAAACATTTAACGTGCATCGCATAAACATAAATAATTTAAAATAATGCAATTTCATAAATCATGCATCTCAAAAATAATTTTAAGTTTGATTAAATAATTTAACAATTAAATAAATGCATGGGTTTTACGTGTACAGATTTTGGGCTCTACAGTTCCTCCCCCACTTAAATTAGTTTCGTTCTCGAAATTAAATCTTACCAAACAGCTCCGGATAGCGAATACTCATGTTTGCTTCGGTCTCCTAAGTGGCCTCCTCCACTGCTTGATTCAGCCATCGGACTTTGACCAATTTGGTCACCTTGTTCCGAAGTCTCCGCTCCAGTCTGTCTAGGATTTGGACATGTCTTTCCTCATACGACAAATCTGGAGCCAACTACAATGGCTCAAAATTCAAAACATGCGAAGGATTCGCTAGGTACTTCCGCAGCATTGAAATGTGGAACACATTATGTACACCGGTCAGATTCGGTGGTAGAGCTACACGACAAGCTAATGTCCCAACCCTGTCAAGAATTTCAAACGGTCCAATAAACCTCGGACTAAGCTTGCCTCTCTTCCCAAATCTCATAACACTCTTCATTGGTGCTATCTTCACGAAAACGTAATCACCTATGACAAACTCTAGATCCCTTCTCCTCTTGTCACCATAACTCTTTTGACGACTCTGTGCGGTTTTCATCCTATCTCGGATCTTGACCACCACATTTGCAGTCTGCTGACAATCTCTGCACCAAGTTCTGATCTCTCACCGACTTCATCCCAATGAATCGGTGATATGCACTTCCTTCCATACAATGCCTCATAGGGAGCCATACCTACATATGATTGAAAGCTGTTGTTGTAGGTAAACTCCATTAGAGGTAGCTTCGATTCTCAATTCCCGTGGAAATCGATCACACAAGCTCTCAGTAAATCCTCAAAAATCTGAATCACACGCTCAGATTGGCCATCTGTCTGAGGGTGGAAAGCTGTACTGAATAGCAACTTCGTCCCCATGGCTGCATGTAAACTCTTCCAAAAGGACGATGTGAACCTCGGGTGCCTGTCGGACACAATTGAAACTGGGATCCCATGCAATCGAACTATCTCCCTGATATAGAGCTCCGCATACTACGTCATGGAGAAAGTCGTCTTCACTGGCAAGAAGTGTGCCGACTTAGTAAGTCGATCCACTATAACCCAAATAGCATTGGATCCTCTGACTGACCTCGGCGAACCTACAACGAAGTCTTTGGTGATATTCTCCCACTTCCACTCAGGGATAGGGAGTGGCTTAAGCATCCCTGCTGGCCTCTGATGCTCTGCCTTCACCTGCTGACAAGTGAGACATTCAGACAAAAATCGGCGGATGTCTCTCTTCATCCCTGGCCACCAATACAAAGTCTGCAAATCCTTGTATATCTTGGTACCTCCTAGATGAATGGAATATGGAGATGCATGTGCCTCTGTCAGAATATCCTCTCTGATCGAATCAACACTAGGCACCAACATTCTCCCTCTGTATCTCACAATACCATCAGACACTGTGTAGAGTACACTGCCCTTGGTCTCATCTTTCAGTCTTCATTTCTGTAACTGCTCATCCGAATGCTGACCCTTACGGATTCGGTCAAGCAAAGAAGACTGGACTGTCAGATTAGACAGCTTAGGAGCTCTGCCCTTAGGATAAATCTCTAACCCAAATCTCAGAATCTCTGACTGAAGAGATTTCTGCACTGACAACTGTGCTACGACTGTAATTTCTGTGCTCAAGGTGTCTGCCACAACATTAACTTACTCCGGATGATAGCTAATTTTACAATCACCGTCTTTCACTAACTCCAACCATCGTCTTTGTCTCATATATAACTCTTTCTGCGTGAGGAAATACTTGAGACTCTTGTGATCAGTAAATATGTGGCATTTCTCGCCTTACAAGTAATGTCTACAAATTTTCAACGCAAAGACAACGGCAGCTAACTCAAGATCATGAGTCGGATAATTCATCTCAAGCACCTTCAGCTGTCTGGAGACATAAGCTATAACCCGACCATGCTGCATCAAAAATGCGCCTAAACCAAGCTTAAAAGAATCGGTGTGTAGCACAAAATTGTCTTGCCCTGCTGGCATGGCTAACACTGGCGCTGAAATAAGAGCTTGCTTCAATGTGTCAAAGCTCTTCTGACATTCATCACTCTATACGAATTTAGCATTCTTTTTAGTCAATGAAGTGAGTGGCACTGCTATCGAAGAAAATCCCTGAACAAATTTCATGTAGTAGCCTGCTAAGCATAGGAAACTAAGGATCTCTGAAGCATTCTTCGGCTCAACCCATTCCCTAACTGCTGCTACCTTAGCTGGATCCACCTCGATACCACTGCTAGATATTATATGACCCAAAAACTCTACATTCTCCAACACAAAATTCACACTTACTGAATTTTGCAAACAACTTGCAACTCTGCAAGACCTGCAAAACTGTACCCAAGTACTGACTGTGCTCCTCATGGTTCTTCAAGTAGATGAGAATGCCGTCAATGAACACTTTAACGAACTGATCTAAGTAGGGCTGGAATACTCGATTCATCAAGTCCATAAAATTGCTGGAGCATTCGTCAATCCAAACGGCTTTACTAAGAACTCGTAGTGCCCATACCTGGTTCTGAAGGCTGTCTTAGTTTTACTCTACTATGACCTCGAATTCTGACTTTTCTCACAATTCCAAATATTAGAAATGGAGGTTCAAACTTATCGTATCTTACTTTCCTTATACCATACCCCTAATGTTCATCGATATATTACATTTGCATTTATGCAGTTCAACTTAAGAAATCTTAGCACCAAAAGTTACTGGTCAACGTCTATCCTTGGTACTACACTCAAAAGTTAAACCTTGTCTTAACCCCATAATAATATTGACCTACGATCTTTGAATCGAATCTTTACATTACAACATCAAACTTACGTAACTTAGCTATTTACAAGTACATCCCAAATATAAAATTGTTGCTAATCTTAAATTTCGAGTAACATTAATCCATAAAACCCCAAAATATACAATATCGATCTTCTGCTTAAATAATAAAACCTTCCTGGCATCAAACACATGCTTAAACTATTTTCTTCCCAATTACATTATAGTTGAGGCCTAAGATACTTGGACCTTCCTCATTGGAACGAATGTCACACTTTGACGTATCCTCAATACTTAATTCATTCTACGTATAAAACTTAATAAGTTTCCCATTGTTAATGATGGACTAACCCTAATAAATCAAATTCACTTATAACCCATAGAATTCTAGAATCCTCATATAAAGATTTTAGATTTCTTACTCGATAAAAAAATCTTAATATTCGTCTATTAGTAACCTATGTTGAATACAACTAATTCCCTTTTGTTTTTATTTCACCCAATATCCCCGTATGAACACCTCTTACATAAACTTGAAAATAAAACTTACCCAATACAAGTAGTCTTAGATAACCTAATTCCAGTACTCATATCCACTTAATCCTAAGTTTTTTAATGACTTATAAAGATTTCTCAAGACAAGGTGCCTGATAGGGCCTCTTGCCCTGCCTTTCAACCTCAATGTCCCTCTGGTCCTGCTCTGCCACCAAAGCTCTCGACACAGCAACTGCATAAGTAGTAGGACCAACAACCCTCACATCACGGCGCAAGATTGGCTGCAACCCATCAATAAAATGCTTCAGCTTCTCCCGAGCATCATTCGCAATCAGGGGTACAAAGTGACACCCCCTCTCGAACTTCCTCACGAACTCAGCAACGCTGCTGTCTCCCTAACGCAACGTCATGAACTCCCTGGTCAGGTGGGAGGGTACTTCCACAGTAAAGTACTTGGAGTAGAAAACCTCCTTGAACCCATCCCAAATCAGTGTTCGCAAGTTCACTGACACTGATGCGTTCTCCCACCACAGTCTGGCATTCCCTGTCAGTAGAAATGTGGCACACCTGACCCTGTCTGCATCCTGCAGCTCCATAAACGCAAAGATCACCTCGATGGACTTAATCCATCCTACCACTATCATCGGGTCAGTAGTCCCCAAGAACTCCTTTAGGTCCATCCTCATGAACCTCTCATAAAATGCCTCTAGCCTGGGCCTCGCCCTTGTGTCCACTGCAGCTTGGTTTCCTGCAAATTGCGCGAAGAACTGAGTCATCCCTTTAAGCATCTGAGTCTGCATATCTGGGGGTGGACAAGGAAGAGTGACCCTCTCCCCATCCTGAGCTTCCCTATTCTCATCGCATGCTTCACGCACAATCCTACGTCTGGGACATACTGCTCCAAAATTTACCCAACACGTAAACCCAACATGCATGGACATAATACCAATATCATAAGATGCACGTAATTTGAATTTAAATATGCACATGCTGAAATCATGACTGGACGCTTAATACATGAAATAATTTAAAACCTTAAAACTTACAGACTTGAGGTGTTGCTTCGTGAGCTTCTCGCAACTAGAAGTAGGCATAACCCTTTACAAGAACACCGCTCCGATACCAACTGTAACGTACGGTACTTTTGAACTACTTTAAAATTTGTGGAAAAATTTAAAATTTTCTTAAATACAAAATAAACTTTCAAATTGCGATCATCAATAAACTGTTCATCCAAAATATTTGCAATAAAAGAGATCACAAATAAAGTTTGCTAAAGAAAAAAAATACTTGTTTAAACATCGTAAACGATAATGTGAAATCAGAGTATTTGAAACATTGCATAATTTCTTAAAAACATGGGCGGTCATCGGGTTTATCCTCCTGCTCAATCCAAGCCGGCTTATTGGTCCCCACCCCTCGTCTCCTCAAAGTCATCCTCACCTGCATCGATCAAGTCTAGTGAGTCTAAAGACTCAACATGTATAAACTGGAGATAGCAAGTACTACATAATAAAATCACATGCATCTTTAAAGTAGGGCTTACATACTTGAAACTTGAACGTAATAACATAAACATACTTGAAACATGAACGTAGTAGCATAAGCGTAGACGTGCCATCATCATAAAACTTTTCTTAAACATACTTGCAACATATATACTTGAGCATACATAACATCATTTTTCGTAGAGATATGTTTCAAAGCAAGTGACCCATACATAAATGTGCCTGATCAGACTAAAGCACAGTACTGGGCTGGCAGGGAAAATCCACTACCACATACATGAGATCCCCAGTCATGCTTTACCGGATGGATTGGTACCTGGTCATGTTTTACCGCTTTCCAATACTGATCTAAACCTGGTCATGCTTTACCGGGGTGGAGAGGTCCTCGGTCACGTTCACCGACTTTGAAACCCGTTCATAATTTGGTCACAAGACATTTAGCATACCTCAAAAACATAAACATATTTTCTTTAGCACGTCGAACATACTTACTTGGCGTTGAAGGATTTGTTGGATCTCGCTTGGGGTCACTGCTGCACATACTAACATGAGTTCAAATGCTTATCTTTCATAACTTAGACTTATTAGTCATGCTCACAACCAAAAATGACAATTATCCTTATGACGTTCTAAATCTCTCGAGACTTAACATCGTTTAATGATCGTACTAAATCATGACATCAAACCCAAAAACAATCCCTAAAAAAAAATTTTTAATGGGTACACGGATCCCGTGTAAGGGTCCGGGTAGATGCTGGAAAATCACATTTTGAAGGAAAAAGGGCACGGACCCCATGTAAGGGTCCGGGTTCAGGGCCGTGTACCTACTGGAATTGCGCACCAACGGAATTTTATACACTCTTGACTTAATCCTACTCACTCGATCATACGGACAGTGAACCAACACCTCAAAACCCATCCTAGGATGCTATGGCACTTATTCAAACTCAAACAAACGCCCCAAAACAACTACGCATCACAAACAACGCAACCGAATCCGTGAACATGACATTTGACACCAAAACGCATCCTACGAATTCTAATGCAATCAAGTGCCTATCGACACGACCCGACACATTAAAAACAATCTCAACATCACACTCACAATACTTAAACGCAGCAGCAATCACCCAACGGTTCCCAATGAAGCCTGCAACAATTAAACTTCAAGAACACGTCAAGAACATATTTTTCAAGAAAACGAAGTTTGAGGAGTCCTACGAAAACGATCATAACTCACTCATTTCATATCCAAATATTTTGAATTTACTGTCAAATCGAAGGTATTGAAAAGTTATACGTTTTTTATGTTTAAAGTTTTTCCAGAAAATCGAAAAAAGAGTCGCAGTAATTAAAATGACAGCAAATTTTGAGTTTTAGATCTAAAAACGTGTCAAAAATCGATCCAACAAATTTCTGCTCAAACTTTGCACATCATACATGGATTTTTACGCATAATAAACATCACAAAACATAATATGATGAGATTGACGCAGGAATAATGGAATATACATGCCTTTAATCTTTAAAGTTACCGAAACGACGACACCAAAGCGTGGAAGATGCGAAGGTTGATCCGGCATGATTTGTGGCTCAATTTTCTTGAAGAAACCCAACGAAAATTTGCTGGAAAATTGGAGAGGGAGGGGGCGGCTGCTCTTTCTTATAGAACCCTAGGTTTTTGCTCTCAAATTTAAAACAAGGCAAATGAAAATGTTAGTGTGTGTGTGTCATGTATAAGTGTCTTTAAAAGTGTGTGTGTGTGTATTTTTTGTAGTTAATTAGGGGAGAATTTTGCTTAATAAAATAATTAACAAGGTAATTAAAATACTAACTCCCTACTCACCTCTAATAAAAATTTCTGAATTAAGAATAAAATACACATGTGCTAAAATTTAAAAGTTTAAAATCTTAAAACCGCCTAATAAATAAATTAGGCTTTAAAAATGCTTAAAACTAAATAAATCATTTAAAATGCCCCAATCCTAACTTAAAATAAAATACCACATTTTAAAATTTCCAAAATCGTCGTCGGTCTCTTTTCCTCGATCGCGGATCGAATAATCGCCTGAAACATGAAACTCGAAAAAACATTTAATGTGCATCGCATAAACATAAATAATTTAAAATAATGCAATTTCATTAATCATGCATCTCAAAAATCATTTTAAGTTTGATTAAATAATTTAACAATTAAATAAATGCATTGGTTTTACGTGTACTGATTTTGTACTCTACAATTATTATTTATGAAAATGTTAAGTTAATTATTTTAGAATTTTCGAGTTACGATTTATTATTAGAAAAAAAAAGTCGAGGTCGTTTCAGGACGTTTCAGTTGGTTTCAGAGTAACGTTCCTGCAAAGGGTTGTGCCACTGCCAGTTTTAGAAAGCTCAGTCGTCAAGACTCAAGTATGTAAGTTTAAATGATTTAAATGTTTTAATATTATCACCTGCATGTTTACATGGTTCATACGTTCAATCTACATGTTTAAACACTTTTTGAAGTTAAATTATATTTATGTTTAAGTTTGCATGATAAATGATTTTTATGAATAAACCTGCATGGTCGCATGATTTTTGTCACGCTAAAAGATTATATGCTTTAGAATTTTTATACATATTATGATATGGAATAAGAAATTATATGATTTTCATGCATGTTGGTTTTGTGGTGGAATTAGACATGTTTAAGAATTGGGGTTAATGGGCATTAGGAAAGGTTGAAAATGATTTGACTATATTTATTTTTGGGTTTTAGTACAGATGTTCTACTTTTTGGGTCATGAGCTAATCATTAATATTATGAATGCTTTTGAGACATGTAGACTTTCTAAGAAATACTGATGATTCGTGGTTACTATTTGAGTTAATTTTTGGGAATTACATGTAAGGAATAATGATTTGAACACTGCGATGATCTTTAGAAGTATAAAAATGTATAATTTGGGATTTTAGGCTTGATGGAAAGGTAAGATTGGTTACGAGAATTAATTTTGGGTTTAATAAGCTTAAAATTATTGAACGTTCTGTTACTGAAAACCTGTAGAATAGAATTAGAAATGCCAAGAACTTATGGGTTAATTGTAGAATTTTCGAAATTTAGAACCAATTGTTTAATTTTCGTGGAAATTAGGAATTAATTTTGCAATTGCTAAGAAATTTGGGGACTAGTTTACAATAAGTGAGAATTAAATTGTTTAAATGATAGGAGTTTTCGATGATTTAGACTTGAAGGGATATTCGGAACCTTGAGATATCTTGGTTATAATGTTATACGAAATGGTAATCAAAGGCATTGTAGAATGAATCAATATTGGGCTTGAAAATCTAACATTAGCAGAATAATGTTGTGGCAAATTAAGAATTTAGAGTGAGTACAATTTAAGGTAAAGTTGATCAATTAGTTAAGTTTAGGGATGAAAAGTTATGTTTAAAATTTGAAAAAAAAATATTAAGAAAAATATTTTAAATATTAACTATGGGGCTTAATGGAAATATGAACTTTTCGAGAACTCGGTTAATAATTTCACAATCTTTCTTAAGAAAAATATTTTAAATATTAACTATAGGGCTTAATGAACCTATTATACTATGTTAATGGGCCTAAACTTACACCATTGGTTTTAATTAATAAATAAGCCTAAAACTCTACCACAAACACCATAAACTCTCGCCCCTCGCCCCCCTAAAAATACTAGGACTCCTTCTTCATCAAATACACACACCACACGAAAGCTTTGAAGGAGGAACTCACGAAAATTGGAAGAAAAATCAGCTTAGGGCCTTCTCCTCGTCGACGTCCTCGCATCGCCAAGACGTTTGCGTGCGTAATAAACGCAAAGGCACGTCTTAATCTTTTTTTTCTCATCTATCACACATATTATATGTTTGATACATAACTGCATGAAATACATGATACGGTTTATATATTTTCATTTTTATTACCATACATGCACAAAACTAGTTTTTTCATCTTTTAAAACTCTTGATTATGATGCATAAAGGGGCTGCCATCATGGGGATATAGGAAGGGATGAATTGCAAAGGGTTTAGGAGCCTTATAAGAGGCTGCATAAGGGCTGTACATGAGGGAACCAATGCTGAACGAAAATTGGATTTGAAGGAAGCTAGGGTTCGACTTGGAGTCCTAGAGGGCCACTGATCTTAGCCACTATACAGTCACGTCCAGGAGACGTAAGGGGATGGTAGGATGGTCCTAGGGTGGTTGCATGAGGGCTAGATAGAAGGTAGGGGGCTACGGCGTGATCTTGGGGCCGCGCATGGCACGGGGGTTATGGTTTAGGGGTTGCAAGTGCAAGGGCAGCAGAGGTTGTTCCAGTAGGTTTCTAAGGGCTTGGTCATGGTCCTAGGAAGGTGTTTTAGGTGTTGGTTGGGGCGACCAAGGGCTTGGGACGAAAGGGCTTAAGGGTCGAGCAAGCTAGGGTTCAGGATATTAAGTGCAGAAAATTCCAGCAAGGTCCTAGGCTTGTTCAAGGGTATTAATTGGCTTGATTTGGGTTGTATAAGGTATTGTTATGTGTTATTAAGCTATGGTTCAAATTTGGTTAAGTTTCGAGTCCATACGAGTCAAAACCGGGATGTACGTCAAAAGTTTAAAAACGAATTGAGAAATTAGTAGAGAAGTTTACGTCTAAGAAATATTTATGGGTGTATTTTAAGGTGATATGCAAAGTTTGGAATGATTTGTGTGGTCGTTTTAAGGTCTAACGATACATCGGGAAAGTTCGAGTTCTAGGGGCAAAACGATCATTTTACACCTAAAAAATATTAAACGTCCTGACAGTGCCCTAAATGCTATAATACATGTTAAAACGTTTTTTTTATATGTTCATGAAATTTATGATGAAAAGTTAATGGTAAAAGACATGTTACATGCTTGATTTAAAAGAAAATGATTTATATATGCATGAATTTTTATAAGTGATGGACATATGAAAAGTTGAAGGAGGTGAATTGATTGTGACTAATACGATGATATGATGATATGATTGGGGATAACGTGAGGGAAAAAGCCCCAGAGGAAGCCCGTTTACTGGAGAAGGCCCCAGAAAGAGCCCGACGATCGTATTTCTATCGACATGATATGACGATATGATGATATGATAGTCCAAGGCTAAGTTGACGGGTGAGAGTGTCGCTGATGTCCCTGCCGCCCAGTATTGTGGTTACACGTAGATGGATCCATCGACCTTCAGCTGATACGTAAGTTACAATTAACGATCTGAATTCAATAAAAGGAAAACGTATATATATATGATGAAAAAGAAATATGATATGATATGATGAAAGGAAATATGATATGATATGATGAAAAGAAAAATGTTTAAGTTTATGCATGTTCATGAAAAGCTATTTTAAGTAAAAGTATTTTCACCGTTGTATGTGGATGTATATGTATTACTTGTTATCATGGTTAAGGTTTGCTAAGTCAATAGACTCACTAGGTGTGACCGATGCAGGTGAGCATGATGTTGATGTTAATGGAAGACTTGATGGTTGAACTAGCTGGACTGAAGGTACACACAACCCGAGGACTGGCGCTAATTTTTCGCAAATAAAACTATGTTTATGATTTATGATTAATTAAAGATTTTTATTACTTATGATGGTTTTTAGAGGTTTTGAGAGGAGGTTAGAGTTAAGTTTATTTTTGAAATAATGTTAGTTTAGGTTGGTTGACTTTTTACGATTTTATGCTTTGAATTACTTTCTTTTGGATTTTCAAATAATAGTTAGTTGATTTATTTTTAACTGGTGCAAAATATTCATATTATAAATGCTTAGTGTTTCAGCCGAATGAATTAGAAAGAAAAAAAAATTTCTGGTACTTTTTAAGAAAAATGAGTAGTGGACGTTTCAAGTTCTATACAAGAGGTCAATTACTCGACCTCTTCAAAATGATTGGGTCCCAAGCAACCTGATTACGTACTAAAAAGAATTCGTGAAGGTTGTGGAAATCACTTGGAAATTCACGGAAAGCACTTGTGGCATGGTATTTCTGGCCAACTATGCAGCAAGAGACCCGAGCCTCGTAATTTCATGCAATAGCTGCCAACTTAATGCTAAGCTACGACATCAACCAGCTCAATGATGAAAGCTCTAGCGACGGCTTGTCCATTTGACCAGTGGAGAATTGACATAGTGGGACCTTCTTCATGGCCCCACCTCGGAAAAATTTCTTGCTCGGAGCTATTGACTATTTTTTAAAGTGGGTGGAAGCCGAGGTTTTAACCAAAATTATTGCGAATGAGGTCTTCAAGTTTCTATTAAAGACCATTGTCTGCAAATTTGGGGTGCCAAAGAAGTTGATATAAAATAATGGAAGACAGTTTCAGGGAAGTCGGATACAAACCTCCGGGCCTGGTGAAAAGAAATGAAAATTCAACAACACTTCACTTTTGTAGCTTCTTATCTTCAAAGCAACGGACAAGTGAAGGTGACCAACAGATCCCTAGTACAAAGACTTAAAACCAGATTGGGAATGCAAAGGGAAATCAGGTAAAAGAGCTCCTGAGCGTGCTATGGTCATAAAAGACCACTCCGAAGATTGGCACCGAAGAAACACTTTTCAGCCTGGTTTGTGTAAATGAAGTAGTCCTTCATACGGAGATTAGAGAAGAGACCTCCAGAGTCATGTTTTATGATGAAAAAATGATGAAAGGCAGGCAGTTAATCTAGATCTAGTTGAAGAAGAGAGAAGCTGCATCCATGAAGATGAAAGCTTACAAAGGACGCATAGCCAAGTCCAACAACCGAAGGGTCATCCAAAGGAGCTTTCAAGTTGGAGACATGGTTTGGAAGGAGATTCAAGATGTTGATGTTGGGAAGTTTGATCCTAGATGTTAAGGGCCATTCAAGATGATAGAGATACTTAGTTCTGGAACCTACTATCTAGAGGACCTATCATGGAAGAAGTTAAAGAGGTCGTGGAATGCTTATCACCTCCTCAATTTTTATCCTTAGCTGTGTTGATTTTAGCTTCATTTCTTTTGTTAATTACTTTTACTTCAAGAACAATGTATTTTTGTTTTGGGTCAACACATTTATTATTTTTTTAAGATTACACATTTATATCATAAAATATTGTAATTAAGGGTTTTCACCCGATCTCGGCTCAGGTGGTATATCAAATTGGTGATATTAGAATTTCTTTTGGATTTTTTTTGAAGGACATACTTTTTGTTCCTCAATTTAAATTCAATCTGCTTTCAGTAAGTGCATTAGTGAATGATTCACTACTCATGGTCCAGTTTTATCCTAATCAATTTGATATTCAAGAGATTCATTCCAAGAGAAAGATTTTTAGGGGTGAGAGATTATGTGCCAATCAATCAAGCTTCTGCCTACATATAGCATAGCAGACAGGGACACCCATAATTCAAGATACAACAATCAATCAAGCACCAACTACATTGTGATTTCTCAGCTTCCAAGAGCATCAATCCATGCTACATATGCCCTATTTCCAAACAAAGACTTCTACCTTTTGTTTCCCATAATCACTTGTCTTTAAAATATTTCGATTTAATTCATGCAAATATATGGGCACCTTAACATGAAACTTCTTATTCTAGACATTGTTTTTTTCTTAACAATTTTGGATGATTGTACTCACTTTACATGGATTTTAATGTTAAAACATAAATCTGATGCACTTACAACTGTCCTTAATTTTTTCCCCATGATATAGACACAATTTCATGTTACCATTAAGCAATTTCTCTCCGATAACGCGAAAGATACTGATTTCTTTTCTACACTAGAGTCTTGCATCAATATTATTGCGTCGAAACTCCACCACGAAATTGCGTTGTTGAAGACAAACAACTTTTACTCAATATGGCTCGAGTGTTATGCTTCTAGTCTCGTGTTTCATGTAACTTGTGGCATGAATGCCTTCTCACGGCTAGTTTTCTCGTAAATCGAACACCATCTCCCATACTTGACAATAAATCCCCATATTAGCATTTATACAGGACTGACCGTCGGTTGGGAATTAATCTAGCAAACGGACTATGTCAAGTTATAGTAAATGGATGATGAGTCCAAGTATCGATCCTGCAGATACTAACATTTAATTACTAAAATTTTTATCACTTAACTTAAGCTAGACAAAATAAATAAAAAAAATTATATGAGGATTATTAATCTAAACTATTATAAAATAATTGCAATTAAAAACAACATATTCAAATATCAAAGAGGGACTCAAATTTAAATAAATAACTAAGACACACAACGGTACCAAACTCTACTATGTTGACACGTGTTGAAATTCAATTAATTATTTAATTCTTGACAATCACGCTGAAATCCCTAATTTTATTTATTAAACGATTCTTCGAGTTAATAAATCTATTTAAATCTAACGGTCCAGTTATTTCTAATTGAATTAAATTAGATCTAAATGCATTAAATTTTCGTTGAATTTCAGTTTTCACCTAAAAACGCACACTGAAACCGAATAATATTTCTAGTCAGTTTAACCATGTGTTGATGACGTCTGTGTTGCTATATTTAACCAATCATCTTCCAATCCGTGATTAATCAACAAACATGTAAATAGTTGATCAGGCTATTAACAAGAAATATTAAACTAACATCAATCAATAATTAAAATAAAAAAAATAATATATTGAAAATAAACAAAACATCAAACAAAGTATCGTTTGGCTCTATCGTGGTCTTAGACTAAATAAAATTATTTCATAACTTCAAAACAAAAGTGAATATTCATGTTTAAGTGCATATAATAAAAAAAATTAAAGAATGAGTGAAAGGAATTCTCATTGATTTGTGGCGTGTGATGAGGAATTCCTCCAACTTTTGCCTCTGTCTTCCTCTCTATTTCTTTTCTCTTCTTCCTCCTTGGTGTTGTCTTCCGTGTAGTCTTCTGTTCTGCACTTCCGTCTTCTCTCATCTGCCTCTCTCCTCTGCTGTTACGAATCTCCTCCCTTCTCTTCACTTCCATTCTCTTTCTTTTCTTCTCTCTCCTCTACCTCTCTCTTCTTTTCTCTCACTGTTCACGTCTATGTACGTTTCTGCCTCTCTCTTCATCTCTGATTTTTCTCTTTTTTTGCGCCTCCCCTTTTCTGCTCATGCATGCTGCCGTTTATATTTCTTAATGGGCCTCATTTTCTAATTCTTTGAAGTTCATCTCATGTTTAAAAATTGTAGATAAGATTTTATTTTTCAACTTTGAGGCTTTCTCTCTATCAATATCTGTACAGATTTTCTTCCAAAACTTTAACATTATCAAAGAATAAAATATAGGAATATTTTATATCCTTTCTTTTGATATTTTGCTTCCTTTGAAATCTCATAAAATCCTCTTATCTCCAAAATTAGCCATTTTTTCTCTTTTATTAAAATCTACAATCATTATAAAATTAATCCAGATAAACACATAATTAAGGATAAAAATTCTAGATAAGGGCAAATATTATAAAATCAAATCCCTAAAAATCTTTATAAGATTTGGCCTTATCAATCCTCCCACACTTAATCTTTGTTCGTCCTCTAACAAATCAGAGAATAAAAATATAAGTGAGGAATATTCAATGAT
The DNA here is from genome assembly GCF_012295235.1 of Primulina huaijiensis. Lineage (NCBI taxonomy): Eukaryota > Viridiplantae > Streptophyta > Magnoliopsida > Lamiales > Gesneriaceae > Primulina > Primulina huaijiensis. The sequence continues at coordinate 10,135,449 of NC_133306.1, forward strand.
TCACCACAAAATTTACACAATCAACACTTTTCAACCTTCCAAATTCCGTCACACTCAATCAAAAGATCACACTTCGAAAATCATAATATTCACTTTCGTTGCAACTTTAAAACTCAAGCACTCACGAAAAAAGATCAAAATAATGAGACGTGTGTAGTGTGGAAGTCAAAACTTATATTCCTCAAAGATGTTTTAGTTCAATGAGTGCTCATATTTTCTGATTTTTTTTTTAATAAAACTCTATATAAGCTTGTCTTTCATACATTTCTCTATTAAATGTTGGAGGAATATGACCCGGTCAATAGGTCTTTTCAAGTTTATAATGTTAGGCCACGGCTTACGGCTACAATAAAGGTAGAGATATTCAAAATGAGAGAAAATAAACAATTTAATGATATAGCGCACTCTTTCATCTCTTATATTCCTCCCTTTATTGAATTTCATCATCCTCCATTTAACTTTTTCAACTTCTTTCAATTTTCGTTCATCTTCCCCCATCTTTTTTTTTTCTCTCCCTTCAACTTTTTTTTTCAATTCTCAAGAATATTTCCTTTTAGTTTTTTCAATTACCACATCATACAACATTCCTTCCTCCTTTCCTTTTTACATTATATATTTTTTTTCATCAATCATCTTCCCTTTCTTCATGACTTTTTTTAACTCCTCCAATTTTTTTTTTTTTATCAATTATCAACATATGGGAGTTATTGAAAATTTTAAAGCGCTAAAAGGGTTTATTTCTCTCAAAATTAAGGTAGAAGAATAGTGTATGAGCTAAAATTGGGTAGTTGATGTGGGATTTCAAAGGAATACGAATTGGAGCTAATTGTATGTCTTTGACACACTTCATTCAATTTATTAGGATCAAACGGGGATAATAAGGATATGAATTATGCATTGGGTAGGCTCGAAAGGCTCAAATGGTCCAAAGATCGCCTAAATCTTCCCTAAGTCATTCTCCTCCGTATTTTCGCCTCGAAGAATAATCAGACAAGTTCTAGATTGTTTCTTTTCTTTTCTTTTTTTTTTTCAATTTTTTATGAGCTTACCTCTTGTCAATTCACAATTAATTCATATAAATATGACCTAAAGTGCATAATTGTTGTCTCAAAATATGATACAAAACTAGTTTGTGCTTAAATCCTTCGGCTACAAATATAGCTCATCTCAATCAGTTCTAGGTGTAATTCAATCTCTCGAGTGATCAAAAATCTAGAAAATCAATTAGTGTGTCATGTAATCACAAGTGCAGTTTCTCAAAGAATAACCAGAAAAATTTTCATGCTCGAGGATTAAACATTGAAGCACATGCTAAGTGTGCTGACGTGAAACAAAACACAAATCCCCCCACACTTTAGATTTACACTGTCCTCAGTGTCATGTCATTTAAAAATAATATAAAATTTGGATATAGAATAGTAAGAGAACATTTCTCTGACAGTGTTGCTTTAAGTTCCATGGAGTTGTACATGGGGATGGTAGAATTCCTCACTACTGAAAATTTTTTATTTCAACAGTTTAGCTTTTACAGAATCTAAATCATCTTACTTCATTCCAATATTCCCTACACACACCAAAATCACAGAGGATTAAACTAACACAATGAAAAAGTAAAAATAAAAAAATAAAATGAAATAAAATAAAATAAATCACTGGGTTGCCTCTCAGCAAGCGCTAAATTCATTGTCTATAACTTGACTATAGAAAAGCAGCCTTCAAATAGCGGCTTCCGCCCATAGTAAATATCATACAATATCACATATGGGTCTTGATTATGTGTGCCCTCAAGCTTGGTATGATATTGACATTTTAAGCTCGTCGCTCTAGCAACACTCGGCAAAAACTGATTATTAGGGGAAGAACAATATAATCCATGATGAAGCTCGTAGAAGATATAATATTCTTTAGTTTGCGTTGATGGAAATAAAGGATCCCCTGGTAGAATATAGGTTAAGACCATATATGAGTTCAAATCATTCTCCTGCTGTTCCTCTACATCCTCCAACTTCTCTTCTGCCTCATCTTCGCATAGAGATTCCTCGAAGAATTCTTCTTCCTCCAGCTCAAATACTTGTGGAAGATCAGATTCAGATGAAGTTTCTACATGATTTGAATCACTCTCCAAACCTTGGTTGTTTGAGTTGTCATCATTCACCCATACCTGATTGGCCATTAATTGATCGGCAAAAATCGCTTCATTCTCTTGGCGGATTTCAGAAACTGGTTTCACTAGAAGCTTAATTTGCTCATCTATGAAACGCAAAGCATTGTTGTGAATTTCCAAATATTTCTTATTTATCTCTGCTGAATCATTGACCATCTTCTCCCACTGGGCCATTATTTCATCTAAATGTTTACTACGCTCTTTTTGTTGCTCAAATGCTTGGTTTACAAAACTAGGGAAAAATTGTGGAGGATATTGGTGACTCCAACCCTGCAGTGAAGGATCACAATGCCAGTGGTAGTCGAAATCTGCCATATCATCTAACAAGTGCATCGCAATGTTGTAATCTCTATTAAATAAGTGACTACCAGTTGCCAAAGCTCCATAACTTACCCAACTTCTTGTTGCCTCATCCAACCAAAATAGAAAATTTGAATAAGAGTATAGTTTGACAAATCATGAAACCGAAAGTTGTTTGCCAGATCATTGAATCTCCCCCAAGCAACATAGAATGGTTCCGAATATTGTTGGGCAAAATTCGTGAACACTCCCCGATGATCCATCTCGAAGTATCTCGCAATAAAATAAAAATAAAAAAATAAATTAGAAAAAAAAAAAGATGAATTTTTTTTTTTTGAAAAAAATGTCTAGTCTCAAGAAAACAATTTATTCTAATATTAAATAAATTAATCCCCGGCAACGGCGCCAAAAACTTGACCGATGATTTCGGTTGGGAATAAATCTAGCAAACGGACTATGTCAAGTTATAGTAAATGGATGATGAGTCCAAGTATCGATCTCACAGAGACTAATATTTAATTACTAGAATTTTTATCACTTAACTTAAGCTAAATAAATAAATAAAAAGATGATATGAGGGTTATTAATCTAAACTATTAAATAAAATAATTACAATTAAAAACAACATATTCAAATATCAAGGAGGGACTCAAATTTAAATAAATAACTAAGACACACAACGGTACCAAACTCTACTATGTTGACACGTGTTGAAATTCAATTAATTATTTAATTCTTGATAATCACGGTGAAATCCCCAATTTTATTTATTAAACGATTCCTCGAGTTAATAAATCTATTTAAATCTAACAGTCCAATTATTTCTAATGGAATTAAATTATATCTAAATGCATTAAATTTTCGTGGAATTTCAGTTTTCACCTAAAATCGCACACTGAAACCGAATACTATTTCTAGTCAGTTTAACCCTGTGTTGATGACGTCTTTGTTGCTATATTTAACCAATCATCTTCCGATTCGTGATTAATCAACAAACATGTAAATAGTTGATCAGGCTATTAACAAGAAATATTAAACTAACATTAATCAATAATTAAAATCAATAAAAATAATATATTGAAAATAAACAAAACATCAAACAAAGTATTGTTTGGCTCTATCGTGGTCTTAGTCTAAATAAAATTATTCCATAACTTCAAAACAAAAGTGAAAATTCATGTTTAATTGCATAGAAGAAAACAAAATAAAGAATGAGTGAAAGGAATTCTCAGTGATTTGTGACGTGTGATAAGGAATTCCTCCAACTTTTGCCTCTGTCTTCCTCTCTATTTCTTTTCTCTTCTTCCTCCTTGGTGTTGTCTTCCGTGTAGTCTTCTGTTCTGCACTTCCGTCTTCTCTCTTCTGCCTCTATCCTATGTTGTTACGGATCTCTTCCATTATGTTCACTTCCGTTCACTTTTTTTTCTTCTCTCTCCTCTACCTCTCTCTCCTTTTCTCTCACTGTTCACGTCTTTGTACGTTTCTGCTTCTCTCTTCCTCCTTGCTTCTCTTCCTGGGTTTTTTTAAAAATAATTTAATTTTAAAAAAAAATTTCAAGAATAATGTAAAAAAAAACATTTTCAAAACTATTGCAATCCGCGCTTACGGAGCAGCGTCCGCGCTTTGTAAGCACGGACGCTGGTCCACGTAAGCGACAGAACATTTTAGCAACGGAATATATATAAACACCATCGCTAATTAGCGACGGTTTTATAAACCGTCGCTATATTTTGAATCAGCGACGGTTTATAGCTGTTTTGTAAACCGTCGCTAACATTAACGGTTTATAAACTATCGCTGTAATGGAATCAGCGACGAATACCTAGCTCTTCACACGCTACGCATAATTGCATCAACAGCGTGCACATGTACGCCGCGGATAATCTTGAACTTTCAACGGCTTGCAACTTTGCAGCGTGCAATATACGCTGCGAAAAGCCATTTTTGTTGTAGTTAAGACGGAGAAAAAAACAAACAAGAAATTCATCAAGCTGAGATATCTCAATTGAATATTGTTCATTTTCCTCAACATCATTCTGTGGTCGAATGTCATGTACAAGATGCTGCGGACCAACATTAAGCAAATTTGTGAAACTGTGTATGTTCGACCAAGACGGAGTCTTAAAATCCTGCTGACCAAACAAACCAAAGTCATTCATACCTTAATTACTGAAAAAACTAGGTTGAATAGTAGAGGTTCCTGAAAAAACTTATTTTTTGATGAACTTATTGTCTGTTTTTTTCTCTATCTTCACTACAACAAAAATGGCTTTTCGCAGCGCGCAAATTCTCTTTCCGCAGCGTATATTGCACGATGCAAAGTTGCAAGCCGTTGAAAGTTCAAGATTATCCGCGGCGTACATGTGCACGCTGTTGATACGATTATGGGTGGTAGGTATTTTGACAATTACCGTCGCTGATTCAATTTGGGCGACGGTTAATGAAACCGTCGCTAATTCAATTTTAGCGACGGTTTATTACACCGTCGCTAAGTAGCGATGGTTTTTATATATATTCCGTCGCTTACGTGGACCAGCGTCTGTGCATACGAACCGCGGACGCTGCTCCACGTGAGCAGCGTCCGGCTCCGTAAGCGCGGATTGCAGTAGTTTTGAAAATGTTTTTTTTTTTACATTATTGTTGAAAATTTTTTTAAAATTAAATTATTTAAAAAAAAACCCTCTCTTCCTCGCTGATTTTTTCTCTTTTTTTGCGCCTACCCTTTCTGCTCATGCATGCTGCCTTTTATATTTCTTAATGGGCCTCATCTTCTAATTCTTTGAAGTTCATCTCATGTTGAAAAATTGTAGATAAGATTTTATTTTTCAATTTTGAGGCTTTCTCTCTATCAATATCTGCACAGATTTTCTTCCAAAACTTTAACGTTATCAAGGAATAAAATATAGGAATATTTTATTTCCTTTCTTTTGATATTTTGCTTCTTTTGAAATCTTATAAAATCCTCTTATCTCCAAAATTAGCCATTTTTTCTCTTTTATTCAAATCAACAATCATTATAAAATTAATCCAGATAAACACATAATTAGGGATAAAAGTTCTAAATAAGGGCAAATATTATAAAATCAAATCCCTAAAAATCTTTATAAGATTTGGCCTTATCAAAGACCCTTGTTGATTATTTCCAATTTAAGGTGTTTGGATGCCTCGCGTTTGCATCCACACTACCACACAATCGCCCCAAGTTTCAGCCCATTCACTTATATCAAATCAACTTGTGATACACATCTCATTCAGATCCAAGAAATACAAAATCCTCTTATGGTTCGACGCTCCTCTGGAGCCATGCATCCACCGACCTATCTTCCAGATTATCACTATAATCTAAGCTCAATGTTCTCCCACACCAGCCAATACTAGATATCTCATCTTAAACTTCATTTCTTAAACTCACTATCATCAAAACACAAATCCTTTGTACTTTCTATTTCATCTCATGTTGATCTTCAATTTTACCATCAATTTTTTTGCTTTTCTGAATGGCGAGAGGCTATGCAAGCATAGCTTGATTCCCTTGAACAAAATCACACTTGGTCAATTGTGAATTTGCCATCAGACAAACATACTATAGGGTGCAAATGTCTCTTCAAAATAAAGTTTAAAGTTGATGAGGCGGTTGAACGCCATAAGGCTAGGTTATTCGCAAAAAATTACAACCAAAAGGAAGGGAATGATTTCATTGATACATTCTTCCCAATTGCAAAACTAGTTACTGTTAAAGTGTCGATTTCTTTGGCTGCCAGTCAATCATGACATCTTGCTCAATTGAATGTAAATAATGCATTCCTCAATGATGATCTCTTTGAGAAGGTTTATATGGATGTTCCCCTAGGCCATTATATTGTTAAACATCAGCAATCTTCGGTACCAAAGCGAGTTTGTAAACTACTCAAGTCTTTATATGGCCTTCGACATGATTCAAGACAATGGAACTCAAAATTATCACAAGTTCTCATCCAACTTGGTTTCATCCTGTCTAAGACAGATTACTCTTTATTCGCCAATGGAAAGGGTGCTACTTTTATAGCCCTTTTGGTGTATGTAGACGAAATTATTATCACAGGAATTTACGGCTACTGCACAGTCATTTTAAGCTCAAGGACCTTGGGACTCTGAAATACTTCTTAGGCCTTGAGATTGCTCGTTCATCTTTGGGCATAAATTTATCACGACGATAATATGCATTGCAATTATTGGAAGACACCAGGTTTTTTGCTTGCAGACCAGTACAAATCCACATGGCTTCAAATTTCTTAAATACCACCGAAGGTGATCTTCCTGATGGCAAATCATATAGAAGGCTTGTTGGTCGTCTTCTATATCTCACCATATTGAGCCCTGACATCACCTTTGCAGTCCACAAGCTCAGTCAGCTAATTTCTGAACCATCAGCACCCCATATTCAAGCAGCACATCAATTGCTTCGTTACATCAAAGCCAAACCAAGGCATCTTCTTTCATCAAGGTCTGAGATAAAGCTCAAAGCTTTCTCTAATGCTGAGTAGGCCGCCTGCACTGACTCAAGAAAATCTATCACAGGGTTTTGCTTCTTCATGGGAGACTCCTGATCTTTTGGAGGTCAAAGAAACAAGCAATGGTACCCTGGTCTTCTGCAGAGGCTGAATGTGGTGTACTCAACTCCACTGCCAGTGGACTGGTTTGGATCCATCAGTTTCTGTGTGATCTCTCAATTTCCCATACCACTCCAACAGTGCTTTTTTGTGATAACTCTGCAGCCATTTACATTGCATCTAATACAATGTTCGATGAAAGGACGAAGCACATCGAAATCGACTGCCACTTCATTAAAGACAGGATATGCAAAGGCCTCGTCAAAGTTTTGCCCATTAGCTCTCAACTCCAGTTTTCCTGACATCTTCACAAAACCCCTTAAGTCAACATATCTTGTTTCCTCTCTACTGCCCAAGATGGCCAGAAACGATATATATAGTCCATCTTGCGGGCCATATTAGATAAAGGATAACAATCCGTTGTTAATTAGCTAACTAAACTTAATTAGTCTGTTTTGTTATATAATCGGTTACAGAGCATAGTAGCGTAGCTGTATATATATTGCCCATACATCCCCATGTAAACTTGAGAATCAATAAACGTCTCTCCAAATGTTCACGCTTTCTGGTGTAATAGATTAACGTAAGATAATGAAATGACTATTGAGAATTTAAACGTGATTTCTAATAATACGGACAGGGTCTTACTTTTTTTTTTCCCCCTTATTTATCATATTCAGACTTTTTTACGTCCTGTTTTTCAGGTTTTATCCCAAAAATCTTATGAAATCAATTGTTATTATTATATTATTTTATCAGGAAAAAAAAATTGTTACGATTGAATCTTAAACGTAAATTGAAATTTCGTTCCAAAAGTAAGACCATGATACCAACTGGGATGCAAGTTTAAACAAAAATTAACAAGCGTCATGAATTCTCCCAGCGTACGAAGTGCTTGCTACGGGCTGAGCTCCCAATCGGAATTTCCAACTTTTCATCATTATTTCATAGTTTTGGATTTCTCCCCGACTCGCATAACTTGGCTACTCACCTCGTATTAAACTCCAGGTCCTCACTTGCAAGTCTAAAAATATTCTTATCAGATTATGTTCCTGTCGTCTCCAAAATCATGTGATTTTAAATTGCATCTTTTGTTATTTATTTATTATTTTTAGAAAACGAAAAAAAAAACATTACAGGCTAAAAAACTATCATCTAAATAACACCAATAAATTAGATAAAGAATGTAAATAATTCGTAAATAATACCGCAACGAACATTTTAAAGACGTAGATATGTTTTGCCATTTGCCAACTTCTTACGTTTGCATTGTCGTCTCAAACAACAGATTTTGATTCAACATAAAATACAGATGAATGTACACACTGATAAGTATACATATAATACTCCACCATTCAAACGCACTGTAAAATGGTCGACTCTCTAATCGTAAGGGTTGCGGAAGTTCTTCAAAAGATCGGGGATATCATATCCAAGCATCTCGTCCACAGATTGTATCATTTTCGGTTTCAACTTCTCGAACTTGTCTAGACTATAGCCGCTCAAAACATCTCTAAAGTGTTCGACATTAGGGAAATCCCCAGGTGGGAGATGATGTTCCCTTTGGACCTGAAATTTCGACAGGAAGACAATAAGCCAAGATTCATGCTCGTGGAATGTATCATGCAGAGAGAGGAAAGAATATGAACCTTAGCAAATTCATCAGACAGATTATCAACGAGTCTCTGTTGTGTCTTGGCTTTGCCCATCATTGCAGGCATTTCTTTTCTTAGATGACTGATGATGTAAGAGTGTATCTTAGCAGCCCTAGCACGTTTTACGAATTCGTTTATCTGCACAAAATAAAGAAAACATCTACATATCTCGTACCATGTATCCATACAGAATGCACAAAATGCCACAGATTGAAAAAACAACTACTACAGAAGATGGTATCAGACTCACACGTCGATCACAAGCCTTCTTTGGTATGTCTTTCCAGTCGGTAAGAAGGTCATCCTGTTCTTTTTCGAAAAGATCTTTGCCAATTGGACCAGCAGCAGCCTCGTTTATAGGCTTGTCATTGAAAGAACTGGAAAGACGGGAAGACAATAAAAATCAGGGGATTGTGAAATAAAACCCACCAGATAAACAACCGACTCCAGGTACAAAATAAATTCAAATAGCAGAAGATATTATTAGCAAACGGAATGGTGGAGCAAGAGGATGACAGAGATGTTATTTTTGGACTACGAAAATATGATAACACCACACATCAAATTTTTAAAATTTTAATTTTGCCCCCAACGAAGAACTACCTCCGCTACTAAGCAAATGTTAGCCCCTTTTCTCTCAAATCCTCCACATGTTGAGATCTTTTCTTTAACGTGTGATGAGTTAAAAAAATGATTATGGTATAATATTCCATGAGCAAAATACATTTAAGGTATTATAAATCAGTATATAAATACAAAAGCAGAGAACTTGCCCGATATAAACACGCATAACCTCAGGAGTATTCAGAACTTTCCCAAGTGACCACATCAACGCTCCATATACCCGCATAAGCTGCAATTAGAGGTCATAGGGCAAGGATAATCAAGTTTAACATGAACTCATGCAGTGAAAATTCTTTATAAAAAAATTCGCAAACTCATACTTGCTGAGTATCAACTTGGTCAGCCTTGTTCAAAACCACACGTATTTTGTCATCATGGCCTCGTAAAGATCCAATGACTCGTTTGAATTCATCACTTATATCGAGTTTGTGAGGATCGAATAAAAGCAGGATTAGATCGCACTTTGCAGCAAACCAAGAAGTTACACCAGTAAAGTCGTAGCTTCTCTGAGTCCGTTGCTTCTCTCCAGATAAAACTCCTGGAGTATCCACGAATGTAATGTGCTCCAGCAGCTTTTAACATTCAAACAAATCATTAAACGAAAGCGTGCTCACACTTTTCTCCTATAGTTGGAAGTTTTTTGCAATAAAGTTTGTAACTCACAGGATGAGGCATTTGTGAACACTCAAACTTCGATAAAAATGATGTTCCAAAAGTTGTCAAGCCGCTGAAAGGCATATCAGCTTGAACAGCAATTGTGTTCCCCGGAATACTTCTCTCATCAGGCCCGTTCTGTACGTAAAAGTGTTGCTAAATAAACACTACTGAACACGAAGAAATGTTGAACAGCAGAAATTGAAAAAACACATAAGATCATGCCTGATGTAAAAAAGACAGGTTCTATTAAGCAATAATGTTCCAAATGAAGGACAACAATAACTGATGCACCAAAATAATCATGCAAAGACAACGAAAATGGGCATTTGGGTCATCAAGTTAAGCTGTGGCATATACAAACCAGTGAGCCAATTGAATAGCACATAATGAGTAAGTGCATACCGATGTCAGACAGAACCATATTAAACACCCTGTGTGGAAAGAAGACATAATAAAAACTCACCATGACGACAACAAATCTATCAGTTGTGGGCTCTGGCCCAATGTGAGCTCCTGTGAAAAAATAAAATTAATTAAAAAGAAATTCAGGTAATTAAAAAAATCAGATGACTTACAGCCCAGGGAGTCGTTAAGTTACCTGGATAGCTAGTTCTGAGCAAATGTTTTATAAAAGTTGTTTTCCCTGTCGAGTACTGGCCCAGAAGCATCACCATCGGTTTAGCATCAAAGTCACTATTTGTCTCCCAACATACAACACAATATCAGAAGAATCATGATCAATCAATCACAAATACCCTTTTGTCACAACATGAACAATCAGCATTATCCAAAACGAATTAGCTGAATATAGCAGCCATTTCCTTTCACACAACTGGAAATGTAAGAAGATGGGATATTTACCAGCAAGGGAGAAACGAAATCATTAAACTGATAAGTGACTTCCAGGGGCTTCAGCTTCTGAACATAGAGCTTCTTCAAGCCATCAATTATTGAAGTGACAGAACTCAAAGATACCTAACACCACCAGGAGGAAAGCAAGCATAATCAACAACCAAAAGAAATAAATTAATAATAAAAGAGATAAACCTATATCTTGCAATACCAACAAAAAAGAAAAAAAATGATGAAAAGACCCGGACTAACAACAGTGAAGGAAAGTACACATTCATGGACAAAATGACAATTAATTAAGATTTTATACGGACTAATGATCTTTAATTCACAGCCTAACTTAAATTAGTTTAGACTTTTAAAGAAAATGAAGAGCAGAAACAACAAGTATAAAGCTTGGGATATGAACACCTAATTCCTCATTCCCATACAATAGTCACAACACCGAAACACGGCCTTGTATAGTAGTGTAGATAATACAGATAATGAAGCTGTAATGTGGAAAAAAGCTCATCCAGATGCTTAATTATTGGAATATCAGGAAAAAGGTTACGGGATTGACAAACAAAAGGATGGATTGCATTGAAAGATTACAACATGGTGAAAAATTTTTGTGGAGACTGACAAACTAAACAGAAGGTTTTGGGTATCCACACAACGTGGAGTTACCTTCTTGGCAGATTTTGAAGACGAAAACCAACTAGCTGATGGTGAAGACTGCACTGCTGGAATACCTGAATCATTGCAAGGTTAGTCTCAAAAGTATAACTACCTATCTTCAACAATAAATATATCAACCATCTTCTTACCATTCTGTTCAGGTTCACTTTTAGGAGGACGCTTCATTGTCTGCATAAAAAAAAAAGCATGTTCTTCAATAGTATATACATGCTACTGAAAGTTGAAACAGCAAGTCAATATAGAAAATTTGTTGCTAACTTACAGCAATGGCTACGTCCAGACCCTCCATAGCCGGAGGATGCAAGTTTTCAAAGTCAACTGCAGGTTATTAGCTTGTTACAATCTTTTAAAGTCAAACACAACAAGAAATTTATAGAAATTAAAGTCATTGCCAAATGACCATACTCAAAAAGAGAAAAGCATCTTATTTATTGGGGTGGCTTACCTGCAGCGTTTAAAACATCACTGGAAAGAGTATGCCCAGCTTGTGCCAACGAGACTAACTGCAAATTCAAAAATAAAGAGAGTGAGCATCACTTGATTCACCACAATTGCCGAGTAACATGAAGGAAAAAAATCAGAACCTGCATAGCCGTCACAAATTCTTTAAATCCAAGAAAGCCTTGCCTTTTTGAATCAGCAATAGCCCACACCTAATGATAAAACTAAATGAAACCACTTCAATCCAGTTCTCAAGAACAACAATTGAACAAATATTTATATGCGTTAAACAAGCCATTCAAATTTGGGTGCGTCAAGTTCCTCATCACAACGTCAGACAATCTTCGAAATTTTCTTAAGTTATCCTCAGAACACAACTTATTTCAAAAGAAAAAAAAACCAGTAGAGTGAAATCTAGATGAGGGAAACACAGATTAATGTATTGACACATTATAATCATTGAAAAACAAGAATCAGAACATAATAATAGCAATAAAACGACAAAAAGGGGGGAAATCGAACACAACCAGCTTAAGATCATGACGAGACAAATTGGACATGGAAAAGAACTTGGTAGCATCAGCTCCCATGAGACGCCCATCTCCATCTGATCACAACATAAAATGCCTCTCATTTCATCCGAAATGAGCTCGAAATATCGAATTCAAAATCGAAACCGGTACCTGAATCAACGAAAGAAAACCACTGTTGGTAGATTTTCTGGTGCTCCATGGAACACCGAGTAATCGGGGCAGAATCGATCTCCATATTAGACTGTTAATACCCTCGAAAATGAGCGGCTTCAGGTTCTCTTTCAAATTAAATTTGAATCACTCCAGGGGCCAATGGGGCATGTACAAATCTTGCCCATTTTGCCGACGCCGTCCGCCAAAATGATGTCGTTTTTGGACGACGTCTTCTATTTCGTTCAAGTTCGAATATGTATTTTATTACTATTTACCCTTACATCACAATTCACATAGTATAATGAATTCCATCAAACATTGGCACGTGTCTTTGTATAGTAAACGTGTAATAATAGCCATTAAACGTATACTATACTTTGAATTGAATGCACTTACATCGAATAATATATTTATTTTAAACGCACGCAAGCTATAAATGGATTATTAATGAGGAAATTTTGGGCAATATACACATTATTTGTTATGATTATACTATACATATGAGATGACAATTTAAAAAAAAAAGAATAAATAAGAATCGAACCAGTAATTTTTCTCTGATATCAACTATATGACCGAATGCTTGTTGTTTTTACCAAAAGTTATAACTTATGATAATAGTTCAACTCAAATCTTTTAAATCTTACCGCGGCTAAAACACGATATTTTGATTGTTTTACTCGTCAGAGACAATTATTGCACCCAACTAAATTTTATCATTAGTCATTAACAACTCAAGAATTACAAGGCTAAGAACTGAAAATGCATCCATGATCAACCACTCGTATTACATTCTCGATCACTCTTCAAGAAGCAAGATTGCAGCAAGTGAAAAGGAAAACACAACTTGAAAGAATAAAAAACCAATCTCCCCTCTAAATTAATTTAAATCTTCTACTCAATCATTCCTTTACCTATGTTATTTCTGTATTATACATAGCATGCCTTCCCCTCTGGGATCACAAACCGGCAGTAGATTTCACAAACAAATTGAACAATTGATTGTACGACGGATCTCTGAGTTAAGGTTCGACTGGCAGTCTTTCAAGAAATGCCGACGGTTTTTCCAAGCAGCCAGAGTACCAAGGATAACTCTATCCCAAATATGGTGTGCAGCGAAGTTCTATCCAACATGAACCCATATACTGTAATTCCCGCCCCATTGTTCTCGAAGTACGTTACTGTGTGGCAAAAATTGTCTGTTATCTTCATGTCACATGCTTTAGCGCCATATTTGTATCGAAACTAGCAAGTATTTTGAGTAAAGAAGATGCGAGAAAGAACGGCAAAACTTACCAAGAGCTTGTCTTTTCTGAAACGAGATTGTGCTGTAGGCATATGATGGAACGAATTTAGAGTTATCCAATTCATCTTCTTCATCACCGACGTCATCAAAATCAGACGATCCTTCAGAACTTGCTGTGAAAATTTGTTCATCAGCATACCGAGTAACGGGAATCTCGTTTTCAGCTGTCTCAAATGAGTCGATGGTAGCACACACATGCCACTTTGCTGCAAGGCACGTCACAGATTGTGCCTTATGGGTAATTCTGGTTGCACTCCGTAATAAAATCATGAGCCCCGCTAGAAGGCTAACCGAGCAAAGCTGTGCACAAATGCAAAGTTAAGTAAAAGCCATTGAAGGAAGAAACATTAGATGATTCAAGCTTCATGCTCAAGAATAGTTTAACAGATGGTGATTCATACTGCAAGTTCTCCAGATTTGAAAATATTGACGTCAGCACCTGGCCGCAAGGTAATGAGAAGAGAGGCAAATTGACTAGCGGTGATAAACATCAATGCCCACAATATGAACACCCGGTACCGATGGCTTATAATCCGTAAATGTCTTCTAATCCGAAGGTGTTCTCTTAGAACGGATTCAACATCAGAATCTGCATTAAAAACCTGAGCAAAATCTTGGAAACGGAGAATTTGAAGGCAGCAGATCAGACGGAAGAGAACGCACATGAGGAAAAATACCACGGTTCGGTAAAACCATGAGCATAATTCTAAGATACATGCAACGGTGTTGCTCACAATGACATGGCCCAAGAATGGAATACGTGCTCCACCCGAACTAAACCACCATATCTTATATACGCTCTCGGCAGCAAAACAGGGAAGCACAAAGAAAAATAAGAGCTTCAATGATCTCTGCAGATGAAGAGATGATTGTACAAAATTAGGAAACAAATTCTTTGAGATTCAAATGACAAATGCATACATAATTTATAATCCATTTATTGTTACAGCCAAGACAGCAAATCCATTTAACGAATATCTTTCGGAGGTTCTAAAACAATGTGTTACAATAATTTGAATGCGACTGAAACCCGATGCGCTACTGCGTTATAGAATTCTTTTCTATAATAATGGTATGAAATAGTTCAGCAAAACAAACTACTATTAAGCTTGATTTCGAGCAGAGTTAGTCCATAAACTTACTTCGTGTTCGGAGCTCAAACAACCAAGTCACCGATCAAGTAGAGTTCTGATGTTAAACGAAATACCCAGATTAGAAAAATCTACTAAAATCTAACAGGATGATATTTTATCATCCAAGGCACGTATCACACGCAAAATCTTAATAACAATGACTTAACGGTAAAATGAATCAACACGGGTGAGGTAATCTTTGAGATGATTCGTTTCGAGTCAAACATTAAAGACAACATGGATCAGGATCTCTTCGCACTAAGATACAAAAACGACAACACGTAATGAAGAATCTGGGAAAGGATTTGAGAAACTTACATTAAACTGTTGGGTATAACCCCGTGTAACCGTCTCGCTCTCATCGCAGAGCTTATCGAAGAACAGAAATCTCTTCATCCCATACTTGCTCACAAACTTGGTCAAACAAAGGAACGAGAGGGAAGCAACGCCACTAAGGGAGAGCTGGGCCACGGCGTCGTACGGCCTGCTATGGAGGCTATCGCAATCGCCGCAGGCTAGGACGAAATGCGAGAGGGCGGGAACCAGGATCGCGAACACCAAGAACAGGAGCCACGAGAGGCACGAGGTCCACGGATTGGATTGATCGACGCACAGCCATCTCAGCCAAGTCCTGAAGGCGTGCAGCTCGTCCTGTGCGTGCGACGCGCATCGCACGAACGCCCTGTTCTTGCTACGATCAAGCAATGCCGCTCTTCCTTCCTCCATTTTATTGACCCCTGTTTTTCGCGATTTTTGGGCGTGATTGGAATCTGTTTCTTGGTTCGATTTAAGGGTTATATGTGGAAGGGAGACAAATTCGTATGAAATCCAAGATTCATATGATGGGTGCAGACTGGGAGTGCTTGCTTGGGTTGGATATTGTATGTGGGTGAGGAACCAATAGGAGAGTGTAAAGTGTGGGGATATGAAATGAATCTGATTCCTTGCTTATAATGGACAAATCGAATGTGATATATTCAATTACGGATTTTTTTACTAGATTTAACCAAAAAGATATCGGCAGAAAATTATAACTACATCCATTCATTTGGTTTGAAAATTGTTTCAAATAATTTATTTTGAATTTCCAAATATTGGGATCTGTAAGGCCTACATCCCACGGGAAATCAATGTCCAATCTAGACTAACTAACTATCTTCTCTCAATGATTTTGAATTTGCTACGTGTTAGTATGATATTGTTTTGTCGCTATGTTGACATGTAAAAATAGTGGTCATAACATACGTAAAATACTGTAATCAATGAATCAATCACACATAGATTTTTGGCGCAATATGGGACGTCAATTTGCTAAATATTGTTGGTCTCACTTGCGATAATTTGAGATAATAAAATTCGAAAATAAAGAATAAACTAGACACCGAGATTTACGTGGAAAACCCCTAAAAATTATTAGGGTAAAAACCAGGGGCAAGATGAAAAGAATTCCACTATAATATTTTGTGGTGTACAACTCACTCACTATGTTTCCAAAGAGAATACACTCTCTTAATACAGGAGAACAAAACACCTCACAAATATTATAGAACTAAGCACTTAAATGCTATTAGATGAGAGAAAACTCGAAGAAGGGATGATTTCAGAATGAAAGGGGACCTCTATTTATAGAGCCTCTGTTAGTATGAATACGCGTTAAAAACGCGTTTTCTTATTCAACACGTTGTCCCTGCCAACCCATTCAACACGTTGTCCTTGCCAACCCATTTTGAAAAGTCTTTTTGCCGACATTTCTCCTACTTGGATATTTGATTGAGAATCAAACACATCTCCACACATCCTTTCAATATCGCCATCCCCTGCTGCTTACGTTTCCGCTAGACCACTTGAGGGTCTACACCACTCAAACTTATCAGTGTTCACTGGCTTGGTCAGAAAATCAGCTATGTTGTCCTTCGTCTGGATCTTCTGCATATCCACACTTCCTTCTTCTACTACTTCCCGCACAAAATGAAATTGTACTCCAATGTGTTTCGTCCTGGAATGAAAGGTTGGATTCCTTGCAATGTGCAAGACACTCTGACTGTCACAAAACAAGGAAATATTTTCTTGTTTGTGTCCGGTCTCCTCCAATAACCTTTTAATCCATATCGCCTCCTTGCAAGCTTGAGTAGCTGCCATGTATTCTACCTCTGTTGTAGATAACGCCACAACTGTCTGCATTTTTGAAACTCAGCTTACTGCTCCTCCTGCAAGTGTAAACACATAACCAGTAGTAGATTTCCTCTTATCAGGATCACCTGCATAATCTGAATCGACATAGCCCCTGAGTGTAAAATCCGATCCTCCATAACATAATGCAGCATTCGAGGTACCCTTAATGTATCTAAGGATCCTCTTAACAGTGCTCCAAAACTCTCGTCCAGGATTCGCCATATACCGACTAACTGCTCCCACTGCTTAAGCAATGTCCGGTCTTGTACAGATCATAGCGAACATCAAACTTCCCACTGCTGATGCATATGGTACTCAAGACATCTCCATCCTCTCTGCTTCATTGCTAGGACACATCTCGGAGGATAACTTGAAGTTAACAGGAAGAGAGGTCGAAATTGCCTTACTATCTTGCATGTTGAAGCGTTGCAAGACTTTCTTCAAATAATTTTTCTGGGAAAGCCAAATCTTTCTGTTACTTCTGTCTTGGTGAACTTGCATCCCTAGAATCTTGTTTGCTGGTCCCAAGTCCTTCATATCAAATTCTCTAGCAAACTGTGCCTTCAATCTTTGGACCTGATCTTTGTTGGGGCCTGCTACCAACATGTCGTCCGCATACAACAGCAAAATAATATAATCATCACCAGACCTCTTGAAATACGTACAAGGGTCTACACTCAGTCTGTTGTATCCAAAGCTCATGATATAGGAATCAAATCTCCTGTACCAACACCTCGGCGCCTGTTTGAGACCATACAGAGATTTGTTCAACCTGCAAACTAAGTTCTCTTTGCCTTTTTCTGCAAAACCTTCTGGCTGGAGCATATAGATTTCTTCTTCAAGATCTCCATGAAGAAATGTCGTTTCACATCTAGCTGTTCTAGATGTAGGTCAAACACCGCATACAATGCCAACCCTACTCTGACTGTTGTAAGCCGAACCACAGGAGAAAATATCTCATTGAAGTCAATGTCTTCTTTCTGAGCATACCCTTTTACAACCAATCTAGCACGATACCGCTCCACTTGGTTATTGCCATCACGCTTGATCTTATAGACCCATCTGTTTCCAATGGCTTTCCTTCCTCGTGGCAGTGTAACAAGATCACAAGTTTTATTCATGTCTGATGCCTCCAACTCTTCTTGCATTGCTATCATCCACAAGGATACATCCGAGCTTTGAGTAGCCTCGTGGAAACTCGATGGCTCACCATCTTCTGATAATAGACAATATGCAATGTTACTTTCAGTGACATAATCTGAAAGCCAACCTCGTAGTCTTCTGTCTCGAGTTGACTGCCTCATATTGGAAACCTCATACTCAACTTATTCTTGTTCTTCATGCTTTGGTACTGCTTCACAAGAAATTTGACCTTCGTCCGTCTTATTTTTCACCTGAAATATAGTAGTTTCTGAATTCTGTGTATCTTTATCTCCCTTTACTTTATCTTCCTCGAAGATAACATCCCTGCTGATGATACATTTTCTGGATCAGCATAAACCAAGAAGATACATTTTCTGGATTTTGAATCCAACTTCGATCTTTCTTGCTCATTGTACAGAACTTACACGGGACTTCCAATTGTATGCAAATGAGAATAATCTGTCGGCTTCCCAGTCCACATCTCCATCGGAGTGTTCAGATCAATCGCCACTGAAAGAGAACGATTGATAATATAACAAGCGATTTTGACTGCTTCCGCCCAAAAATGACTTGTCTAGACCCGCAGTTCTCAACATAGCTCTTGTTCTATCCAACAAGGTTCTGTTCATCCGCTCCGCCACTCCATTCTGTTGAGGTGTATAAGCCGTTGTGAACTGTCTTTTGATGCCTTCATGTTGACAAAATGCATCAAACTCGTCACTGGTATATTCTCCTCAATTGTCAGTCCTCAGACACTTGATTTTCTTTTCTGAATCAAGTTCAACCCGCGCTTTGAAATCTTTGAAGATCTGGAAAACATCTGATTTCTTCTTGATCGGATACACCCAACATCTCCTAGAGAAATCATCAATAAACGAGACAAAGTATCTCGCTCCTCCTAGGGATACAACTGGTGCTTGCCAAACATCCGAATGAATCAGCTCCAATATGCTTTTGCTCCTGGCAGTAGAAGTGCCAAACTTTAATCTGTGTTGTTTACTGGTAACACAATGCTCACAAAAGGGTAGTGACACTTTTGTAAGTCCCGGCAACAGCTTCCGTTCTGAGAGAATTTTTAACCCCCGTTCTGACATATGCCCGAGCTTTCTATGCCATAACACTGTTAATTCTTCTCCTGAATCAATTGATGCAACAGCTAGTTCTGCCTCTTTGTGTGTTTCTCTCAAAAGTACAAACAGATTTGCAGCAACCTTTCCGCCTTCATAACCACAAGCGCGCTTTTCACAATTTTCATGATCTCATTCTCGATACGAGTTTTGCACCCGATGTCATCCAATTGCCCCAAGGACAAAAGATTTTTCGTCAGTACTTTCACATGCCGTACCTCCTGTATGGTGCGAATGGTGTCATCAAACATTTTAATTTTGATAGTACCGACCTCAGCGATTTCCAAGGCTTGATCAATTCCCATGAATACAGATCCTCCTGAGACTGGTTCATAATGGTCAAACCATTCTCTCCGAGACGTCATGTGCCACGTCGCTCCTTAATCCATAATCCTCGTGTCACAAAATTTGTGCCTGCCTTCTGCAACAGTTGCTGCTTCACTGAATAAAATTTCACCACTGCCTGAAATACTGGCCACATTTCCTTGAGAACTCTTATCGATACTCGTACACTCTTTCTTGAAGTGCCCTTTACCGCCACATTGAAAGCAGTAAATATTTTTCTTCTTACTTCTCGACTTTGATCTACCTCGTCTTTGGCTCCCACTGGAGTCACGGTCTATAAATCTTCCTCTTATCATCGGTAAAGCCTCTGCCTGCTTCGATGTTACCAACCTATCTTCCTTATTCTTGCGCCGGCTTTCTTCTCCGAGAACCGCAGTTAAGACATCATCGAATCTTAGAAAGCCCATAAGAATATTGTTAGTTATGTTGATGATAAGTTGATCATATAAATCTGGTAGACTTTGAAGTAAAAGCTCCGCACGTTCATTTTCCCCTATTTTATGTCCCATGGAAATGAGTTGGGCAAATAGAGTATTCAGTGTGTTGATATGGTCGGTCATCGATGAAGATTCCGCCATCCGAAGAGTATAAAGCATTTTCTTTAGGAAAATCATGTTGTGTAAGGAGTTGACCTCGTACATCTTTGTCAGAGTATCCCAGATAACTTTGGCTGTTTTTATCTCAGAGATACTCGACAAAACTTTGTCTGCTATAGCCAAGTGTAGATTGGCAACAGCGTTGTCATTCATCTCATTCCACTTTCCATCATATGTAATCTCCACGGGTCTATCTCCAATAGCCGCCAAGCAATTCTCCTTTCTTAAAACTGCTTGTATCTTTATTTTCCACAGCATAAAATAGCTTCCGTTGAACTTTGCTATCTCTTACCTTCACGCCATTATGTCTACAACAATTTTATTAGATTGGACAAAATAATCATGCCTTAAATAAAAAATCTCAAAAAATCTTTTCTGATCAGGAAGATCAGTCTAGGCTGCAACCATAGAGCATACTCAGAATTTTTAAGAAGTTTTAAACCTAGGCTCTTATACCTCTTGTTGGTCCCACTTACGGTAATTTGAGATAATAAAACCCGAAAATAAAGAATAAACTGGACACCGAGATTTACGTGGAAAACCCCTAAAAATTATTAGGGTAAAAACCACGGGCAAGATGAAAAGAATTCCAGTATAATATTTTGTGGTGTACAACTCACTCACTGTGTTTCCAAAGAGAACACACTCTCTTCATACAGGAGAACAAAACACCTCACAAATATTATAGAACTAAGCATTTAAATGCTATTAGATGAGACAAAACTCGAAGAAGGGATGATTTCAGAATGAAGGGGGAGCTTTATTTATAGAGAATCTGTCAGTGTGACGCGTATTCTTATTCAACACGTTGTCCCTGCCAACCCATTCAACACGTTGTCCCTGCCAACCAATTTTGAAAAGACTTTTTGCCGACAAATATCGTCCAAAATTATTTCATTTTCGGTTAGTAATTTAAAGAATAAATATCTTGTAAAATGATTTTATCGGTCTATAATATTTAGGCAAGTTAATCTGATTCATTAATATTTTGACATAAAAAATTATTACTTTTTGTCGGGTCGGAGATATATATCAAAAAATTGATTTGTGTGACCGTCGTACATGAGTTTTTGTGTAATTAAAAAAAATACCTTAAGCGCCAAGGAAATCAATCATTTATCAATTAAAAGTTTCTTAAGATTGAAATGCATATTTTAATAAAGTAAAGTGAAAGTATAGAGTAAGTTAGGATGATCGATTTAAGTTGTGGTATAAAAATTTATCCAGTACGTCTCTTGTGAGACGGTCTCACGAATCTTTATTTGTGAGACGGGTCAATCATACCGATATTCACAATAAATAGTAATACTCTTAGCATAAAAAGTAATATTTTTTCATGGATGACCCAAATAAGAGATCTGTCTCACAAAATACAACTCGTGAGACCGTCTCACACAAGTTTTTGCCAAATTTATGTTTACTAACCAAGAATTGAAACTTACAAAAAGAAATTGATGATACAAAAAGTTTACCTCGTGTTCTATCTTGTGAGCGGGTCTTCAAATCCTCCAAGCTTTAGAGATCAGGTCGGTGTTAAAGGGTCTGCATAGACAAAATTAGAGTTAGGGGCGCCAGATATTTTCCGATGTGGCATCTCTGATGCTCAAGTCGGTGCTCGGATTATGAATGCAAAGAGAAAGAGTGTGATATAATAGTGCAAAGTGAGTAAAAGAGTGTGAAAAATGTGTGAAACTGTAGCACATGTCTGGTATTTATAGAAGTTATAGGGGCTAATTACCTTGTTGAAGTAGGAATATTACATATTGCACGCTGCGGATAGTATATATTACCTTGTTGAAGTAGGGGTTTAAAAACTGTCGCAAATGTAAATTAGCGACGGTTTCTAAAAACCGTGGCTAATTTAAAAATCACACATTTAAATTTACAGCGCACATTATTGCCCGCTGCGGATAGTATAGATTACCTTGTTGAAGTAGAGGTTTAAAAACTGACACAAAAGTAAATTAGCGACGGTTTCTAAAAACCGTGGCTTATTTAAAAATCACACATTTAAATTTACAGCACACATAAATGCACGCTGCGGAAAGTATATAGTATTTACAGCACACATAAATGCACGCTGCGGAAAGTATATAGTATTTACAGCACACATATATAGTGCCTTTACTGCACGCTGTTAATACTGTCAAGTGCAATATTATTAACAGTGCACGTATGGATGCACGCCGTTAATAATACTATTAACGGCGTGCTTTTAATGTGCGCCGTTAATAGTGCGCTGCGAAAAACTATTTTTGTTGTAGTGATAGGTAGGAGACTTCTTCTTGCAGGACTCGATAAATCATGAAAGCTAAGAGACTAATTTATTTTTGTAGATTTCACCAAATCCCACGTTTATCGGGGTTTCTTACTTATCACCGAAGATCTTGATAAGTTCTTTGTACTGTCCAGGGACATAACTTATCAAAGTATTTCCCCCTTCATTTTCACTTTTATTTCTCCGAGTCGTTACTCTGCCGAAATTTCGAAAGCTTGCTCGACCTGTCTATCATATTACCGACCACTTATCATCTGACCCTTCTTTAATAAGTTTACTCAACCTTGTTAAGTATAGGCGTAAAGATGTCTTCCCTTTATGAGTATGCTATACAACAGCTAATAGACTTTTTGGATGTTCCCTCATCTCAAATGGAAGATCTAGGACCATCTGAGCCATAGAGGAGAGCCCCGATCTAAACCTTCCTGAGATCAACGCCACCAAAATAAAGAGACTGAGGCAGTTAAGGGCCAATGAAGTCCGATTAAAAGAATAGGGGCCGCCCTGGTATGTAGTCCTAGCCTCACATTTAAGCCCTGACTTAGGATCAGTCGTTAGAGATGGGTTGGGTATGCCCCGTATGTATGAATTACTTATCCCTGGTCAGACAGACAGAGCTTATCTACCCCTCGAAGGCTTTCACACTTTCTATGTTGACCAAATAGAAATGAGTTTTAGGTTCCCTATGCTCAAGCTCATCCAAACCACTTGTGACTATTTCCAAATCTGTCCGAGCCATTTGAGTCCCAACTCTTTAGCTTCGCGCTAGCCCTAGGGATCTTATTTAAATATTTCTTGGTTCCCACATATATTGGGAACCTTCTAAATTTTATTAAAATAAATAAAATCTCCTTGGGTCGGTTTTATCTATCGATATACCCTAAATATCAATTCTAAATCGAAAACGGGACTCCGACAAGGGTTGGCCCAATAAATACTTTTATGTTAAGTCATCCAAGGCCTGTCTTTCTAAGATGGATTGGGTCATGAACTTTACCATCCCCGAGCCCCTAGCCAAGCTGAACCATGATTTTACCACTTTTTGGTTGTGATGAGCATGAAATGTTTTGACATTGAGAATTTGGTCGAGGATGATCTTCTAAGTAAATACAAATTTTGCAAAAAGAAAGTGAGGATAGAGTAGGATTTAGGTAGGATCCTCCAATCCTTAAACTTTTTTAGCTCATTCATTGTGTGCTTACCCCAACTTGTTTTCCAGTGCAGACACTCACATAATGAAGTCCGAGATGAAGGTAGAGATGATGAAGTTAAAGAAAAAAAGGGTCGAGGCCTCTTCCGAAGATATTACACCCGAACAGCCACCATAAAATCCATCCAAGAATAAATCCTCCAAGGAAAGGGATGGACCTAGTTCGAGCTCCCATTCATCGATGATTATAGCGAGTCCCAAGCCCATTACCCTTTGTAAAGGCAAAAACGAAGTGGGTAAGGCTTCTTTCCCCGCAGAACTTGTGGTCTTGAGGAATGCCAATCATCCCCATACCCGCACATATCATTCTTGGCCAAACATAATATGACAGGTGCTTGGGCATTCCATAGAACCTGGTTTCCTCTATAGATTTGGAAGTCCTTCAATTGGCCCCAAATTCACTCGTCGAGGAATCCACGGAGCTTAACTTTATGCAGGTAACATTCATCAATGTACATTCTCCTTTATTTTTCTACTAACTTATGTTTTATTTCTACAGACCATTGCCTGGGCCAGGGAGCACACCCTTCAATCCCAGAAATACGAGCTTCTGCTCCGGCCAACCCCTAGTCCCTTGATGATGTCCTGTCTCGGCATAGTGAACTAACAAAGCAATTGAGGTACATCAAGTATGGGCATGATGAAGAGCTTCATTCTCTCCTATGTGAACTAGAGAGTGTTCAGGACCGATTGAGAGTCCGATCTGGAGACCCTCTGAAACTTCTACTACATTTTTTTTAACTTTAAAATGATACTATTTTCTTATATATAAAATTCGAAACTTTCATGCTAAAATAACTCCACAATTAAAAGTCTTAAATGCATAAAATCCATAAATGTCAGTCACCAAAATCATACGTCAACATTCAAAACAATCCAAAATTAAAATTCAAAATAAAGCATAAATCTCTAAATAGAAAATCCTCAAAATCTTTTCATAAAAATTTAAATACTAATTAAGTAAATAAATGCGGAAATCAATGTCCCTCGGGAGTGTACTGCCGGACTCGATCCATTCAAGCGTCAGCGCCCCTCTCAATCTCATCCTCACTTTTAACCATCCAAACCTAGCAAGTCTAATGACTCATCACGTTCTAACCATGAGTTACAAATAATACATATACAGGCACATGCATAAAAAGCATACTTTTATTTAAAATAGCTAGCGTAAATTTGTAAACATAAATAAATCATAAATCATTTAAACGTAACATCGTAAAGCTTTCCATCATCATATATCATTTTGGGTGAAATTTGATCCTTGAAAGTGACTAGCTGTAATCGTATCATGTGTTCGAATGATCAGTTTTAGCTCACCATTGCGTATGAGGACGGGCACTAGGCACCATCGTAAATGGAAATACAATCGTCGGGCTCCCTCCGGGCCTTCTCGTAAACGAGCTCTTTCTGAGGCCTTCTCTTTCACGATATTTCCAATCATATCATGTTTGTCACAGTCAATTGATATCATTCAAAATATTTTATTTTCCCTTTTTTTCATAAAATATTGTGTCCATTCCAATTTCGTAAAATAGCATTTTTCGGGAAAAATCGTACAGCTTTAGCATGTATCAAAAAATTCCATATTTTCATTATAAACGTTTTAACTTGTATTATGATTCTTAGGGATACTGCCAAGCCTTTCGTAATACACGAGACGCAAAAGGACTATTTACCCTTGGACTCTAAAATTCTCGATTTTGACGTTTTCTTACTTTTATATACTCGAGCATATCCCAAACCATTATATAAGCTTAAAATTGACTTCTAATATTTTTTTTAGACATAAACCCGAGCCCTTTTGATTTATTGACTTAATTACTAAACCGTGAAGCGTTTTAATCCCGAATTAATTCCAAACTTAAATATTTTCTTCCCAAACTTTCAAACTAACTTTTCATACCAAGACTACCCCCGTGAGCCACGAACCACACCCCGTGAACCATGTTTCAAGCCACTTTCCTTGACTAGGCTATAACCGAACCCTAGAATCCTTCCTAGCGCACGTTTTCCCCAAACACCCGAGCCACCCTCGAGCCATCATGGACCAGACCGTTACCAGACCCTCTTGGACCCTTCTTGACCTAGCCTAGACCAGCGCACTAGCCTCCACCCCTCAGCCAAGTCGCGCGCATGCACGCAATCCCCTTGATCACAGCTTCTCTTTTGTTTCTTTTCTTTTAGCCATAATGTCCTAGCCGCCTAGGAACCCAACTAGGACTCTACTAGACCATACTGGACCAGTCCTAGCCAACCCAACTGAGACACACACCTCTCCTTGGGAATCGAGCCACGTGCAGCACAAGCCCTAGTCTCCCAAGTTGGCCGCGGCTCCTCTTCCATGCACATCCAAGAGTCCAGCCATGCTAGGACCCCTTCTAACCCTGAAACTCAGCCTGCACAGGAAACCCTAGGTCTCTTCCTTACTAAGTCAAGCTCGGTTCCAACCTTCGTGTTACCCCCTAACGACTCTTTTCCTAGCCCTTTAGCATCTTATATTGGCAGCATGTCCCTTAGAATTCAAAACGTTCACAAACAAATCGTAAAACCATCAAAACTTCGAAAATAATCATCAAAACGTTAAACGATTTGTACCCAATTATTTTTCATGCTAAAATACATAAAACATGCATAATATGATTTGAATTGTGCATCGAAAGAGTTTAGAATCGTGCCTTTGCGTTAAAACGCTCGAATATACGATCGTTGGTGTAGAGCCCAAAATCAGTACACGTAAAACCCATACATTTATTAAATTGTTAAATTACTTATTTAATTTTAAAATGATTTTTAACGATGCATGATTTATTATTTTCGTGTTATTTTAATTTATTACTTGTTTACTTGATGCATGTCAAAATGTTTTCTTGAGTTTTATGTTTCAGGCGAAATTCGATGCGCGATCGGGAAAAGGGACCGGTGACGATTTAGGCGATTTATGAAAATGCGGTATTTTATTTCAAGTCAAGAATATTGATATTTTAAATAATTTATGCTCAAACCTCTTCCTATCCCGAGTGAAAATGGGAGAATATTGCCATAGGTTTCATAGTCGGTTTACCGAGGTCAATTAGAGGATCTAACACCGTTTGGGTAATTGTTGATCGTATTACAAAGTCGGCGTACTTCTTGTCGATAAAGCAGACCTTTTATATGACGCAGTATGAAAAACTTTATATCTCGGAGATAGTCAGATTGCATGGTATCTCAGTTACGATTGTATATGAAAGAGACCCGAGGTTCACATCGTCATTTTGGAAGAGTTTGCATTCTGCAATGGGGACGAAATTTCTATTCAGTACAGCATCCCATCATCAGATAGATGGCCAGTCCGAGAGGGTGATATAGATTTTAGAAGACTTACTGTGTGCATGTGTGATCGATTTTCATGAGAATTGAGAATCGAAGTTACCTCTAGTGGAATTCAACTATAACAACAGCTTTAAGTTATCTATAGATATGGCTCCTTAAAAGGCATTATATGGAAGGAAGTGCAGATCGCCTATTCACTGAGATGAGATCGGCGAGAGATCGGGACTTGGTCCAAAAATCGTTCAGCAGACCGCAAATATAGTAGTTAAAATTCGGGACAGGAAGAAGACTGCATAGAACCGTCAAAAGAGCTATGCTGATAAGAGAAGGAGAGACCTTGAGTTTTTTGTAAGAGATCATGTCTTTGCAAAAATAACACCTAAGAAGGATGTTATGAGATTCAGGAAAAAAGGCAAATTGAGAACGAGATTCATAGGACCATTCGAGATCCTTGAAAAGGTGTGAACATTGGCCTATCATGTTGCACTGCCGCCGAATCTGGCAGGAGTACACAATGTGTTCCACGTTTCTATACTAAGAAAGTATATGGCGAACCTTTCACATGTACTGAGCTTTCAGCCATTAAAACTTTCACCGAACCTATCATACGAGGAAAGGCCCATTCAAATTTTAGATAGATAGGAGAGGAGATTACGGAAAAAAGTTACCAAGTTATTCAATGTCAAGTGGTTGAATCATTCCGACGATGAAGCTACTTGGGAGACCTAATTGACATGATGAGCCGCTACCCAGAGTTATTTGGTAAGCCTTAATTTCGAGGACGAAATTTATTTAAAGAGAGAGGAATTGTAGTGTCCAAAAATCGTTTCACATAAACCCCATGCATGATTATAATTGTTAATTTATTTAGTTAATGATTTCGGTGATGCATGCTATATGTTTAAATTATTTTAAATGTCTATATGTTTATTTTTTTGCAATTTAAAATGTTTTCTCGATTTTTAGCTTTTCAGGAGAATATTCGATGCCAGACCGGGAAAGGAGACCGGAGACGATTGAGATGCTAAAATTAAATGTTATATTTTTATTTTAAGCCAAAAAATTATTTATTTTAAATTGTTTCTGAATTTTAGCATTTAAAGGTAAAATTTAATTTATCGAGTGAAATAAAGAATGTTAAGTATTTTAATTAGCAAAATTTGAAAAGTAGAGAATTTAAATCATTTCACTTGATATATAATATTTTTATACTTATTTTCTGTCTTAATTAATTAGCTCGATTAGTATTTAATTTATTAGTTGAATTTAGGATTTTAAGTATTTTTAATTGTCATTTTTCAAAATTGGGAGATTTAATTATTGATCATGGCATTTTAATTCTTTGTAAAAGTTGTGAATTAATTTAAATAACTAATTAATGTTTTTAATTATTAAATTGGTGGATTTAAACCCTAGTTATTACTCAAACTCACGCCACTCACCTAAAAACACACTAAATTCACACAATAGCAGCCGTGAGTTTACAAGCTCTTAGAATAGGGTTTTCGCCTTCACTCCTAGCAGCCACCATCGCAGAAACCTTCACCATACTTCTCTTGAAGAATTTTGTCCATTTTTAAGCAAGAAAAACGCAGCATATCGTTCTCCGATCGGCCCCTGTCTTCTCTGCATGTATTCGATAATTCGTGCGTTTAAAACGAAAAAGTATGTTATGTTCTAAACCATTCCTTGCGCATCAATCACGATATATGCAGTATTTATTATGAAAATATGCAGGAAAATTCATTGGTTTAATTGTATGAATGGTAGATCGTTATCGATACAAAACATGAATGAACTTCCACGTTTCTTGAGTTTCTTGTTTGCAGGCTTCGCTGGACCGATCGGAAGGCTGCTACATATGGTTGTGTTATGGAGTGCATTTAGATGTTATTAAGTGGTCCGTGATGAGTTGATAGGCAGCTGGTACAGTAAGAAGCCATGGGAAGCGCGAGTGCTGCGCGAAAGGGTTGTCGCGGTTTCAACCGTGTGGTTCAGTGCAAGGGCTAGACTACTATTTGTGGCTATGATCTAGGCAGGGTCTTAGGGTCCTGGGGGAAGCCTTGTCTTGGTCGCTAAGGGCCTGGTCGGACAGCAAGGTAGTTGGGAAACAAATCGGTGCAGCACGCATGGGAGGGTCGCACAGGGGCTGCTTACGACTAAGGCTTTTTGGGCGCTTGAACGTGAGTCTTGGGCTGGAAAAGGTCAAATCAGGGTCTTTAGTGGTGTCTAAGGGTCGATTCTAGGGCTTGGTTCAAGTTCGTATCGGTAGGGAATTGTGCGGAGCGCACATATGTGTCATAGTGTCACTCCTTGGGAAATTTTTATTCGATAGATTGATGTGTCACTCCTCGAGATCGCGACGTCGGTGACATCCGGCATTGTTAACAATTTCATGAAAACAATAAGCAACATTGCAAATAGGCAAAAATCAGTCTTTTTCATAAATAAATATTGTCTTTTACAATGATAATGGACCAATAATTACATCAACAGTTTGCAGAAGCGAAATAAGAAAGAATATAAAACAAGGTTGTGATCTTCAGTCTTTCGATTGTGTCACCAGCCCCAGAACGTTTCATGCTCTTCATCATTTAGTTGTTCCTCAGTCTTATCTGGGGAGAGATGTAAGGGGGTGAGCGTTTTGGAAATCACTCAGTAAGTGGGGGTCGATCGATTACCACAAATACATATAGAGATAGATTTAAAATACATATCTTAAACAGGTTTTTAAAACTTAGTATATTGACTTATCATATCAGAACATTAACAGAATCAGAATTAGAATTGAAATTTGAAACAGAACTTATCAGAACAAATCAGAACAGATCAAATCATAACAAACGAAACACTGTTATTCATCTCATTATCCATGGTCAAATTGTCCCCCATATGTTAGTCGTCTAAGGGGTGAGGTCAGAACACAGTTTTATACCCACTGATGTGGCCATAACACAGTTTTATACCCATTGATGGGGGCCAGATAGAATTTACAATCGTCGTTCCTTATCCAACTCGAATCGTAACAGTACACCACAGAATCAGATTTATCAAACTGTACTTAAAAGAATTGTGAATGGACTCAGCAGAATCAAAGAAAATCGAGACCAGAATGAACATATTGTACATCGATCGATATTTTAAAATATATTATACCAGTTTTCGAAAATAGTTGGACACACATACAAGCATATCATGAAATACTTATAAAAAGTTTAAGTTACAAAGAAATACATAGCAAAAGCTCACTTACTATTTGAAGCTGTGGTTCTTGATTTTAGAACGAAAACTTGGCTGAACAAGGACAATTCTTGGGCGTGAATTGGGTATCTTCTTGAGTAGGTTTTGGATGAAATTCTTGGGCAGAATAACCGCTTGGGTATCCTTTAGTTTCTGTCTGAAACGGACTAGCACAGTAGATCCTTTCTTGCTTGAGAATGGCCGAAAATTTGGGATTTTTGTGGGAGCTTTTGGTGTGTCATTTCTCAACACATGATTATAGGTGAAAATCTCCCCTTCATTAAGCCCAAAATATGGCCTTCCAAATGCCCACAAGTGATGGTCCAAGTAGCCTGCAAATGGTCAAAGTTGTCCAAAACCAAGGGTCACCTTGGTATACTAAAAAGTCACTCCTTACACATTGATTGTGTCCCATTTTTAGCTCCTCTCATGGCTGAATTTTTGTCTCCTTTAGGACAAGCATCAATGAGTTTCCTTGAGCTGAGGGTTTAAGCTAATGAGCTAGGGGTTTCCTCCCCGACAATCAATGAGCTTCCTTGAGCCGAGGGTTTTAGCTTGTGAGCTAAGAGTTTCCTCTTCCGAGCGACGTCCCTTCTATTCTAATGGTTTTGCATTGCCTCGACTTCTTTTTGAGCCACTTTTCGAGCATTTTCAGGTGATTTGTTTGAAAAACCTGGATCATCACATGATGTGCATGGTGTAAGGGGTTCGGTCATGGTTCGGGCTGGTTTAGGGTCTTGGACAGTAGGTTAGGATGATATTCACGTGTGGATCAAGTCCTGAGTCGATTGGTAAGTCTTAAGTGGTTCTATTTAATTAGGGAGTCGTACATGTCTGAATACATCTTTAAGGGCTGTTTTGGTTATTAATAGGGGATGTTGTGGTAGCATGTCCGAGGACGATCCAACGAGGACCCCGATGTTTGTACGTATGTATAACGTGCAAAATAATTATTTTTGAGGTATGCAATTTTTCTTGTGGCCAATTATGTTTATTTGTTTCGAAGTCGGAGAACGTGTACGGGGACCTCTCCAACGTCTTCGAGGGATTTATGTTTTATGTTAGGGAGTGGACATCCAGTCTAAGAGATGTGGTGATCCCTGCCGGCCCAGTACTGTGGTTAGTTTGATCAGACGATTTATGTTATGGGCCACTTGTATTGAATAGAACTCTACACAAAATGATTTGCGCTTACGATTACGTATGAAGAGCATGAAAATATGATTTTATGAAAAATGTTTATATAGGAAATTTGCGTTATACATATTTATGTTCATATTATACTATGTATGAGTTATGTTTAAATTGTATGAATTTTATTATGTATTATTTGTTATTCGCAGTTTATTCATGCTGAATCACTAGATTTGATCAATGTAGATGATTTAGATGAGGATACATGAGGTGGTGACCAATGATCAGACTCGGACCAGTGGCAGTGCAATCCCGAGGACCTTGCAGGTCATGATATTTTATTTATGAAAGTTTTAAAACTATTTACTTTGATTTTATTCATTAATATTGGTGACAATCATGTTGAAACTTATTATGTTATGTTAGACTTTTCTAGATTAAGTTAGTAGTTATTAACATTGGATTTTGATGATAATGGTAATATGGTATTCAATTATTGGAGTTTATTATTAAAATTTTTAAAAATGGTGACCATTATTTATTTTAAGAGTTATTTTTATAATTAATTATATATTAAGAAAAAATTTATTCTTCCACAAATATTAAAGTAGTACTATTTTAAGTAAGGGGTCGTCACACTTTGAATTCATTTTCCAGGGAAGTATAAAACTATGGAGGAGAGTACTATTTCAAGAAATTGTGTCTTGAAGACATCCGACGTGACTTCAACACCGGCCTCATTCAGTCCTATCTCGACGGCTTCCCACCAAGATTTTGCACTGTCCTTTAATTGATAAATGACAAGTTTCGTTTTCAGAGGCTTTGAATATTCCACAATATTAAACAAGTGCTCGATATCCTTCAGCCATGCCTTTGCTCTTTCTTCACTCTCAGTGCCATAGAACCTCGGTGGCTTCAGATCCTAGAATCGAGCCATAACCATATCCATGAACATTCCTTCGAATTGTCCGACCAACCTCTCGGTACCACTACTCATAGTAGTTTCAAGATTTGTGGGATCTATCTACAGAAGTACAGAATTAATATCACAAATAAATATCAGCTATACAAACTCATCATATCAGATCATTAATCACATCAACAACTTACTCAAACTAAATCAAGTAAGAGCAAGTAATACAAATAAGTCAAACACAAGCACACAATTCATTTGTGCCTATTCAAGTGTACACGGGACTAAATCGAGCATTCCCATTTATCTTTGATACCATACTTTGTGTGGAGTCTTAAAGATTGCCAACGCGGCCATCAATAATAAAAACAAGTAAAAATCCTGGGAATCCTCAACTTATCATAACAAGCGAATAAAACTGATCAAGTCTACTCAAAACTCATAACACGTGATGTGCGGAAAATATGGTCCTCGGGTCCTGTGCGCACATCCATCCCCGTCTACTCAGAATTCGGCACCTCCAGCCTCTTCGTCAACATGCTCACCTGCATCATTCGCACCTAGTGAGTCTAAAGAATCAACACACCTGTAACGTTAATACCAAGTACATATATATGCAGGCAACCTTGGAAAGTACCGTAATAAAAATAAAGTTCATGATCTTTAAAGCGTAAACGTAAACATAATAAAGCATACGTATCAAATCATATCTCAACATAACATCATATGCGTGTTCATTTCTTTTAATTAACTTCCGTTCATTAGTTGTGACTTTCGTATCATCATGTCAGCCGATGGATCCATCTATGTGTAACCGCGGTACCCGACGATGGGGACATCAGTGACAGTATTACCTGTCTACTGAGCCTTGGCCTTACAATGTCATTTTGTCATCGTATTAGTCACAACCAACTCCCATAATTCAAAACATGTCATCATATTCATCACTTAATAAAATCATGCATATACGTAAATTTTTCTTGAAACCAAGCATGCAACGTATTTTTCCTATTTACATAAAAATAATGTACATGATACCTTAACATTTAAAAACACGACAAATTGTGCTCAGGACGCTGCCAGGACAAAAATATCGACTCAGGTGCAAAATAACCATTTTGCCCTTGGAAACCCACAATGATCATTTTACCCCTGAACCTCTAAATTTCGACCCGAAGCTTACCAAACTCCTTAAAATATCCCAAAACATATTTATAAGCATTTCTTAGACGTAAAATCAAGCCCGTTTCAAAACTAAATCGATTCGTTTTAAAACTTGGACCGGGGTCCCGGTTTTAAACCAAATCAACCCGAAACTAAACAAAATTTTCTCAAACTCGAATCATGTCCTAAACCTACCCAACCAGCCTTAAAACCACACTTCCCAGCCCACTAAGACCAATGGAAACAAGGCCACATGCTTCTGGAAATTTTCGCCCAATGAACGTTCGAAACCCTAATACGCTAAACTTGAAAATTATCGACCCTAGGCTCTACCGGCTCGGACCAGACTCGAACTAACTCTTCCTAGCCCACCTTAAGACCCTATTGGACCCACCTAACATAAGCTCACAGCCCCATGCATGTTGCAACATGCCAACAGCCGAGAAGCAACCCAAACGCACCACCAGCGTCCAATCTCCCTTCACACGATCGGCCGGCTCCATGGTTGGTTCCAGCGGTGGATGAGCCTTCCCAGCAGTGTCTCAGACCCACCAGGGTCTGGTCCATGGCTTGGTTCAGCCCTTGCACCTCCGACTCCACCTCTCATCCGATCTCTACCAAAAACGAGCCATCCCTTGACAAAACACCTCTCGGCCCTCAACCTAACGTGACCAAACCTCCACATCAGCCTCATGACTCCACCATACCATCGAGTACAGCCCAAAAGTGACCAAAAACCCACAGCCCCTTGCACAAAAACATGAAAACGTGAGATGTGATCAAAAATCATGCATGAAATTGAGTAAAAACCGAACAAGATCGATGCTCCATGCTAGATCGAAAAATTCCTCGTACAAAAATACACATATCAGCATACATAGTGGGAATGAGTAGTAAAAGGATGATACAAGGCGTGCCTTGATGTGTAGATGCTCAAAGACTCGAAGAACCACGCGTCAGACAAGCACCGGAGGAGCGGGGAGGAAGCTTGTTTGAAATAAAATGGAGGATTTCGAAATTGCTGATGGTGGCTGCTGAAAAACGCGAGTTGATGCTGAAGGGATGAGGGAAGGGGGCGGCTACTTAGTATAATTAGGGTTAGGGCTAGTGTAGAGTAGTGTTTAAATAAAAATGTTAAGCACTAATGGGCCCTAAATTACATTTTAAAAGGATTAAAAGGGTTTTGAGCTCATTAAGCATGAACAAAAACCCTACAAGATAAAAAAAAACTCTCGAAAAATATTTCGTTTTGTTACGTTTTAGAAATTATTGCCCGAACCCTACAAGATAAAATTTGCATACCGACTAAAAATATGACCCGAAGAGTAAAAATACCCACCAAAGTCCAATTTTCGAAAACACCCTTAAAAACACTTCATAATTATTAATTAAAATTAATCATCCAAATAAAAATATTTTTCCTGATAATCCCCGGTCTCCGTTCCTCGTTTGAGCGCGAAATGCAACTTAAAACCTTAATGCATGAAACTTTAAAATAATCAGGAAATAAATCCTACTCATGCAATATCCATTCATTAAATGCATAAAAATCATTAAACACATATTTTAAAATAAAACCCTAGATTGCATGCATTCAGATTATGTAGATCGTATTTCCTAGACCTTACAACTCTTCCCCCCCCCCACCCTAAAACAAAATTTCGTCGTCAAAATTTTAAACATACCAAATATTCCCGGTAGCGAATCCTCATCTCGGCTTCAGTCTCCCAAGTAGCCTCTTTTTCGGAATGATTCAGCCACTTGACTTTGACTATGTGGATCACCTTGTTCCGGAGCCTCCTTTCTTGTCTGTCCAAAATCTGAGCGGATCTCTCCTCAAAGGACAGGTTCGGTGTCAGCTTGAGTGGCTCATAGTTCAGTACATGCGAAGGATTCGACATGTACTTCTGTAGCATGGAGACGTGGAACACATTATGAACTCCCGCCAGATTCGGCGATAATGCAACTTTGTATGCATGTGTCCCAACTCTCTCCAGTATCTCAAACGGCCCTATGTATCTCGGACTGAGCTTGCCTTTCTTCCCAAATCTCATCACACTCTTCATCGATGCGACTTTCACGAACACATGGTCTGCTACGATAAACTCAAGATCTCGGCACCACTGATCTGCGTATCTCTTCTGCCGGCTCTGAGGGGTCTTCATCCTGTCTCGGATCTTGACCACTAAGTCTGCAATATGACTACGATATCTGGCCCTATCTCTGCCCTCTCTTCTACCTCGTCCCAATACACTGGAGACCTACAATTCCTCCCGTACAATGCATCATATGGAGCCATACCAATCGATGCCTGAAAACTGTTGTTAGCTGCCCTGGAAGTCTATCATGCAAGCTCTGAGTTGGTCCTCCAAAATCTCAATAACTCTCTTTGACTGTCCGTCAGTTTGAGGATGGAAGGCAGTAATGAATAGCAGCTTAGTACCCAATGCCTGATGTAGACTCTTCCAGAATGCAGATGTGAATCTCGGATCCTTGTCTGACACGATGGACACTGGAATCCCATGCAGTCTAACTATCTCTCTGATATACAGCTCTTCGTACTGAGTCATGGTGAAAGTCTTCGTGATCGGTAAAAGTGTGCTGATTTAATGAGCCAATCAACGATCATCCAAATGGTATTATATCCTCCAGTCGTCCTCGGAAGCCTTCTTACGAAATCCATGATGATGTTCTCCCATTTTCACTCGAGAACAGGGAGTGGTCTTAGATTCCTGATAAGTGCAATTTATTGTACTTTTATTACTTGTTTTTAACTTAGAATTTTGTGATTCTTGAGCAGGTTTTATGTGATTTGTTGTTGTTTTTGTTGTTGTAGTTTGGAAGCTTAGAATGAGAAATTGGAGTAGTAAAAGTGTTGAATTGGAAAGTGCAAAAGATGAAAATTTGCGAGAATAAACCGCACCCGCGCTAGAAATGGCACCGCACCCGCGGTCCAT
Organism: Primulina huaijiensis; assembly: GCF_012295235.1. Classification (NCBI taxonomy): domain Eukaryota; kingdom Viridiplantae; phylum Streptophyta; class Magnoliopsida; order Lamiales; family Gesneriaceae; genus Primulina; species Primulina huaijiensis. Next base: position 10,172,128 of record NC_133306.1, read on the forward strand.
GAAAACCAATTTTAAAAATTTCCGAAGCAGTACCGCACCCGCGGTCTTCGTAGCATGGAGATTAAAGTTTCCCCGAAACTAGACCGCACCCGCGGTCTGTGTTATAGTGCACCCGCGGTCGTTGACAGACAAAGTCCGGAAAATGCTGATTTTTGGTGTGCTGCGCATGGGAGTTGAGGACTTTTGTGTTTTGCGTGCAAAGACTTGCCTAGGACTATAAAACGCTTCTATTATTTACTATCTAGGGTAGGAAGGGAGCAAAGGAAAGGAGAGGAGGCTAAAAAGAAGTTCAAAGCTCAAATTCATGATTCTTAGGAGATTTCTTGCACACTTTGGAGAGAAATAACATGCACTCCACACTCTTGTTCTAAGTTCTTCTTTCTTTATTTTTATTTGATATGTCTTGTTTAAGATTCATGTGTTGTTGTGTTGTTTGTATTATTATTATGAACTAATTCTTGTGTCTAGAGGAAAGATGGAACAAAACTAGAAACCATGTGTTGGGATTTATGAATTATGCTATATAAGTTTTCGTTATTGTTCATTTGTATTTTTCCAATCTTAACGCTTTCATTTTACTGGCCATATCTTGAATGATTCTTATGTTTATAAGTTATCACTTGGACAAGGGATTTTATAAACAAGAAAGGGAAAAATACATCGATGGTATTTATAGAGTTCGGGAGGACATATATTGCTATTGAAGCCATTAAGAGAAATTAGTGCTTATTGTGTTATTTAATTATAGATTGTTGACGGGGACGTTACAATCTTTTGTTAGATAATTAGTATCTACTTAGCAATCGGAAGATGGAGTAGAGAATTTAGAATTCTTGGCTAATGAATAAGAATGACATTTATAATATAGCTACACAAAATAACACATGGTGGATAGTTGCGTGAAATCGGACCTCTAGATCTTTTATTCTATTGTTATTTGCACAAGTTTGTTGTGATATTTTATTTAAATCCTTTGTCAATTTAGTTATTCTCGCAAACAAATCATTTAATCAATTTTTCTAAATAAAATTGAGACTATTTTAGTTACAAGCATTAATATACATTTATATATATACTCCTCGTGGGATCGACACTTGTACTCAAAAATACATTTTATTATAACTTGACGTTGTGCACTTGCAAGCAATTAAGAAAACATGCAACAAGTTTTTGGCGCCGTTGCCGAGGAGTATTTATTTTAAATTTATATTAGTATTGTTACCAATTTGGTCTTGATTTTAATTTAGAGCTGTTTTTATTAGATTATATTAAACATTGATTTGTTTTTATTTTTGTTTGATAGTGCATGCGAAGATCTCAAAATCTTGACTTGCTTATCTTAGATCCTGAGATCGAAAGAACTGCAAGAAGATTAAGAAAGGCAAGAAGAGGAGAGATTCAAGCAATGGCTGACAACAGAGATAATGAAAACCCACCCCCTGCAATACCCATTAGAGATCATTTTAGGCCGGTACTAAATGCTCATTATTCGGGCATAGCACGAGGGAATATTAATGCAAACAACTTTGAGCTCAAACCTGCATTGATAAACATGGTTCAACAGAATCAGTTTGGGGGAGCCGCTACTGCAGATCCTCATCTACATCTCAGAACATTCCTTGAAATTACTGACACGGTAAAAATAAATGGTGTTTATGATGATATTATTCGATTGCGTTTGTTTCTTTTTTCTCTTAGGGATCAAGCAAGAGGATGGCTCCAATCGCTTTCTTTGGGGAGTATCACTACATGGCAGGAGTTAGCAACCAAGTTTCTTGCTAAATATTTTCCACCTGCAAAGTCTGCACAGTTGAAAATTGAGATAAGCACTTTTAGGCAGACTGACTTTGAGCAATTATACGAGGCATGGGAACGGTATAAGGAGTTGTTAAGGAGGTGTCCAAACCATGGTTTTTAAGATTGGGTACAGATTGAATTGTTTTACAATGGTTTGAATGGACAAACAAGATGCACTGTCGATGCAGCAGCTGGTGGCACGATATTTGCAAAATCACCTGATCAAGCATATGATTTGCTTGAACAGATGACCATTAACAGTTATCAGTGGCCGTCTGAGAGGTCGGGAGTAAAGAAGCAAGCTGGAATTTATGCCATAGATCCTATTACATCACTCACCGCTCAAGTTTCAGCTTTAACAACTCAAATTGCAACTATGAATAAGGCTAGTACATCAGAGGTTGAAAATGCATCGGTTGTTACTGAAGAACCACATATTCCTGATGAAGCTCATTATATCAACAATAGTAATTTTGGTGGCTACGGAGGATATCGAGGTAACCCTCCCCCTAACAATTATCATCCTGGCTTGAAAAATCATGAAAATTTTTCTTATGCAAACAATAAGAATGTGTTGAATCCTCCCCCGGGGTTCAATACATCAAAAGGGGAGGGAAAGCCTTCGTTTGAGGATTTGGTAGGTACATTTGTGGCTAAATCTTGGAGGAGGATGGCTAGAACTGAGTCTCGGCTTGATAGCATGGAGACTCACATAGGAAACAAGGGTGCTACAATGAAATCTTTGGAGACGCAAATTGGACAGTTGGCTAATGCTTTAAGAGATCAGAACAGGGGTCAATTTCCGAGTAATACGGAAGTTAATCCAAAAGAGCAGTGCAATGCAGTCACTTTGAGGAGCGGAAAAGAATTGGAGGTTCAAAGTCCCAAAAAGATGGTGGAAAGTGAGAATTCAGTGGAAGATGTTGAGTTTGAGGTTATAAAAGAGAAGAAAGTTGAGGACTCTAAGACAAAAGTTGTACAACCTCCTGCATTTAAGCCTACCATTACATACCCTCAGAGGTTCAAAAAGAAGAGTTTAGCTGATCAATTTGCAAAATTCCTTGAAATTTTTAAGAAGATACACATCAATATACCATTTGCTGATGCATTGGAGCAAATGCCCAACTATGCTAAGTTAATTAAAGATGTGATGTCTAAAAAGAAGAAGCTGCAAGAGTTTGAGACTATGAAGCTTACTGAGGAGTGCAGTGCCATCCTACAAAAGAAACTACCGTAAAAATTGAAAGATCCAGGGAGTTTTACTATTCCTTGTTTTATTGGTTGTTCTCATTGTAGTAAAGCTTTATGTGATTTAGGAGCAAGTATTTATTTGATGCCATTTTCTATTTTTAGGAAATTGGAGCTTGGAGAATTTAAACCAACGACTATCACCCTACAGCTTGCAGACAGAAGTCTTAAGTATCCAAGTTGGATCGTCGAGGATGTATTGGTAAAAGTGGATAAGTTTATTTTTCCTGCAGACTTTGTGATTCTAGATATGGAAGAGGATAATGATGCTCCATTAATCTTTGGGAGACCGTTCCTGGCAACTGGAAGGGCATTGATAGATGTGCATAAGGGTGAACTCACCTTGAGAGTTGGTGGAGAAGAAGTCATTTTCAATATCTATCATGCCATGAATGGATCAAATGAGGTAAGTACTTGTAAAAGCATTGATGTTATAAACTCATGTGTATCATTTGACTGTGCAGGAACTAGGGACCTTTTGGAGAGTTGCTTGGTTGGAGCTGCTGAAGCTGTTAGTGAAAACGACTGGGAAGTGAAAGAGCAACTGGTGGCTCTTGAAGCATTGCATAAAGAAAAGAAAACGAATGTGTTGATTGAGGAGTTGAACGTCGACGAGAAAATAGAGGTAATATCACCCTCTCCTGATTTGAAGGAACTGCCAAGCCACCTATGTTATGCATTCTTAGGAGAGAAGTCGACATATCCGGTAATCATATCTTCCTCCCTTACTATTAATGAAAAAGATAAATTATTGAGAGTATTGAGGGAATATAAAACTGCCTTGGGATGGTCGATTTCTGATATTAGGGGAATTAGCCCCACTATATGCATGCATAAAATTTTAATGGAGGAGTCATATACTCCTTATGTGGACCATCAGAGGAGATTAAATCCGGCAATGAAAGAAGTAGTGAAAAATGAGGTGCTTAAATTGTTGAATGCTGGTGTGATATATGCTATTTCTGATAGCAGTTGGGTGTCTCCTGTACAAGTTGTACCGAAAAAGGGTGGAATAACTGTGGTTAAAAATGAACATGATGAACTGATATCTACTCGTACTGTAACTGGTTGGCGAGTTTGTATGGATTATAGAAAATTGAACAATGCCACCCGAAAAGATCATTTTCCATTGCCTTTTATTGATCAAATGCTAGATAGACTTGCTGGTTATTGTCATTATTGCTTCTTAGATGGTTATTCAGGTTATAACCAGATAGCTATAGCACCAGAGGATCAGGAAAAGACTACTTTTACGTGTCCCTATGGCACGTTCGCTTTTAGGAGAATGCCTTTTGGGCTATGCAATGCACCGGCCACTTTTCAGAGGTGTATGATGGCTATATTTGCAGACATGGTGGAGGAAATCATGGAAGTCTTCATGGATGACTTCTCGGTATTTGGCTCTTCATTTGATCATTGTTTACATAACTTATCCCTTGTGTTGCAGAGATGCCAAGAAAAGAACCTAGTTCTTAATTGGGAAAAATGTCACTTTATGGTCCAAGAGGGCATTGTCCTGGGACATAAAGTATCATCTAAGGGATTAGAGGTGGATAGAGCCAAGGTGGTTGCAATTGAAAAACTTCCTCCACCAAAGAACATCAAAGGAATAAGGAGCTTTCTAGGACATGCGGGGTTTTATCGGAGATTTATTAAAGATTTTTCTAAGATCACTAAACCCTTATGTAATTTGCTTGAAAAAGATTCCACATTCATATTTGATGATGATTGTTTGCAGGCTTTCGAGAAAATCAAGAGGGCATTGGTGACAGCACCAATCATGATAGTGCCGGACTGGAAGGAGCCCTTTGAGCTGATGTGTGATGCAAGTGACTATGCCGTTGGTGCGGTATTGGGCCAAAGAAGAGAAAGGATGTTTAGGGCAATTTATTATGCAAGCCGTACTATGGATGCTGCACAGCAAAATTACACCACGACTGAAAAGGAGATGCTTGCTGTAGTATTTGCCTTCGATAAATTCAGGCCATATCTGATCGGCACAAAGGTAATTGTTTTTACTGACCATGCAGCCATTCGCTACCTATTTGCCAAGAAGGATGCGAAACCACGCTTGATAAGGTGGATACTGCTATTGCAAGAATTTGACTTTGAGATCAAAGATAAGAAGGGAAGAGAGAATCAAGTGGCTGACCACTTATCAAGACTTGAGCTAGAGGTTAGGAAAGAAGAAGGAGTAATACAGGAAACATTTCCGGATGAACAACTCTTCGAGGTAAGTTCAGTACTCCCTTGGTTCGCTGACATTGCGAATTTCTTGTCTTGTGGTATTATTCCTCCATATCTGACCCACCATCAGAAAAAGAAGTTTTTCCATGATATCAAAATTTTCTTCTGGGATGATCCTTGTGTGTATAAGAGATGTGCTGACCAAGTGATTAGGAGATGTGTTGACGGTGTCGAAGCACACCAAATTCTTGAGCAATGTCATTCATCCGCATACGGTGGACATTTTGGAGCTACACGAACTGCAGCTAAGGTATTGCAATCAGGTTTTTTCTGGCCGACTTTGTTTAAGGATAGCTATACCTTAGTGAAATCATGTGATATGTGCCAAAGGTTAGGAAACATCTCTAGGCGTCACGAATTGCCACTGACAAATATTTTGGAAGTGGAACTTTTTGATTTCTTTGGCATAGATTTCATGGGACCATTTCCCCCTTCTTTTGGTCCATCTTATATATTATTAGCTGTAGATTATGTTTCGAAATGGGTGGAAGCAATCGCCACCAGTACTAATGATGCTCGTGTTGTAGTTAAGTTTATGCACAAGAACATCTTCACCAGATTTGGAACACCGAGGGCCATCATAAGTGATGAAGGTACGCATTTTTGCAATAAAATTTTCACCTCACTTTTGGCTAAATACAGTGTGAAGCACAAAGTGGCACTAGCATATCATCCTCAGTCGAATGGACAAGCTGAAGTATCCAACCGGGAAATTAAGCAAATACTGGAAAAGACTGTCAATACAAACCGGAAGGATTGGGCAATGAAGTTGGATGATGCACTGTGGGCTTATCGGACCGCATTCACGACGCCTATTGGAATGTCTCCCTATAGGTTGGTTTTTTGTAAAGCCTGTCACTTGCCACTAGAATTGGAGCATCGAGCTTTCTGGGCAGTTAAGAAGTTGAACTTTGACTTGAAAGCATCTGGCGAAGGCAGAAAACTACATTTAAATGAAATGGATGAGTTCCGCAATGATGCATATGAAAATGCCAAGATTTACAAAGAACAGACCAAGAAGAGGCACGATAAACTCATTGTACAAAGGGAGCTAAAACCAGGACAACAAGTACTATTGTTCAATTCCCGTCTGAAGTTGTTTCCTGGTAAGCTAAAGTCGCGTTGGTCATGGCCATTTGTTGTGGAAACAGTGTCTCCTTATGGGGCAATTGAGCTAAAATGAAATTATGGGAGGACCTTTAAGGTGAACGGACAGCGAGTCAAGCCATACTATGGGACTGAATTGAGGAATATCGACAATGTCAAGCTGAGCGAACCAAACTGATGAGACTAGTGACAGTCTGGCTGAAGACGTTAAACCAAGCGCTTATTGGGAGGCAACCCAAATTTGTGTTTCTCTATTATATTTCGTTTCAGTTTTTTTTATTTATTCTTGTTTTATTGTTTTTGATTGTGTTTTTTTTAATAGTATATTCTTGTATCTTCCCAGAATTTGATGAATTAAAATGGTTTTCTTTTCAGGATAAAAAAAAAAAAATTTGGAGAGAAAAAAATTTTCTGCCGAAGCAGTACCGCACCCGCGGTCCATATTGCAGCGCACCCGCGGTTTCTTGAAATTACAAAATAAAATTTTTTGCCGAGAGCTTTGCGCACCCGCGGTAAGTCTTGAGCGCACCCGCAGTCTCTGAACGTCGAAGCTTAGTTAAATTCCAGTAGCGTCAGCGCACCCGCGCTACAAAAAGAACCGCACCCGCGGTCAATGAAAATCAAAGGTCACTGAATTGCCGAGAGCACACCGCACCCGCGGTCCTTGCACACCGCACCCGCAGTCGTCGTTTTAAAAATCAGATTGGGGCAGAATTTAGCCATCACCGAAGAACCCTTCTTCAATTTCTCTCCTCCATTTCGAATTTCATCTTCTCACAACACACTCCACACTCAAGATTTGTTCTTCCAAGCACAAATTCTCCACTACAAAACCAATAGCTTTACTCATTCCATCAAATATCCCTTTCCTTTCAACAAAAAAATCAACACCAAACCTAGGGTTTCAAAGGGGCTCGAAAATTTCTTCAAGGATTGAATGGATTTGTTCCACAAGAAACATTTAAACAATCAAGGTGAGCAAATCAATACTACATTTGCTTTAAATTCAAAATATTTGGTGTTATTGGATATGGAAGAAATTTACATTGAGTGGAGTAAATTATTCAAATTGTGGATTATATTGGTGTGAAAATTGTTGGAGTGTTGTTATTGTGGTGAATAAGTTTGGGGAAGTGAAAAATCATTTAGTTTTGTGAATTGATTGAAGGGAAAGTTGTTGAACTCAAGGTGTTTGATAAAATGCCTCCTAGAAAGAAACAAGCTAAGGGTGCATCATCATCTTCAAACTATGATGCAAACAAATTTTGGAACGAAATAGCTGAGGAAAATTATGGGAGAATTTTAAATAAAAGCATTATAAAAGAGAGGGGATTTGATTTGAGTTTTCCCCGGTCCGAAATTGGTTTAATGCTTACTGCTCGGCATTGGGAAGAGTTTGGCAGGCAGCCACAAGATGCTGTCATTTCATTGGTGAGAGAATTCTATGCCAACCTCAAGGTTAGGCATGAACAATTGAAGGTGTTGGTGAGAGGAAAAATGATAGCCTTTGATGCACATACAATAAATACTTTATATGACATCCCTCATATTATGCATGATGAGTATGAAGAATATCGGGCTGAGCATGTTGATTATAATCATATTCTTCAAACAATTTGCATAGAAGGAGCTGAGTGGAGAATGAGGGATGAGGTGCATGTCAGCCTAGCCAAGTCTGATCTGAAAACAGTTGCCAAAGATTGGTATTCATTTATTTCTGCTAGGATCAAGCCTACCGAACACACCACCACTGTCATCAAGGAGAGAGCTATCCTTACTTTTTGCATTATGACGGGACGGGCAATTGATTTAGGGCAATTGCTCCAGAATTCGATGCTTGAATATGCAAATGGTAACTCTCCTAGTGGACTCCTCCACCCTTCTTTGATCACAGTATTATGCCAAAATGCGGGAGTGACTTGGGCTGTGAATGAAGAAATGTTGAAGCCGAAAAATGTCATTGTGGTAATTCAACCACATAGGGTAGTGAGAGGTGATCAAGCGGCGGCACGTCGAGCTGAAAGGGAATTTAACAGAAGAGCTGCACAAAGACGTGCCCATGTTCAAGCTCAAGAACCACAGCCACAACCACAACCGCCACCAGGAAATATGAGAGATAGGTTGACCCATTTGGAAGAGGAAATGCGAAATCAACGTCAAGACATGGATGCATTTCGGTTTAGGACCGATACATTTATGGATTATATGATGGATTTTA
>NC_133306.1:10181578-10213586 GCF_012295235.1 Primulina huaijiensis
GAATGATTTTTCATTGAAGAGTTGGAGAAAAATGGGAGAAAAAGAGATGAAATGAAAAAAAAAATGGAGATAAAAGAAAAAGTGGAGTTTGCAAAAGATATAAAATTCAACTTACTCCCTTATTTGAATTTCTAATATTCATTTGTAGCCGTGAGCCAAGGCCTAACATTACAAGCATTGCAAATCCTATTGACGAAGTCATAGTTGTCCAATATACTAGTGGAGAGTGATTGGGAGGATCTAACTTATGGACAATCGATAAACACTTCCATTGAGTATGAATCTTGATCAATTTTAACACACACCTCATTGCATCAAATATTTATTGGGTATTCCTTTCTTGAATGAATATGCTTTGAACCAAATCTTTACCGGAAAATACCTCTTGATTTGTGATTGTAAAAATTGAAATAAATTGATAATGTTTTGAAACATGAGTTGAAGATATTAGAAGTTAAAAAAAAAATTAACCAATTGCATGATTTATCCGGATGAAAATTTGGTTGGATTGTTTTGATTTGTGAATGCATGAAGAGTTGGTTAATTTATCTTGAGGCCAAGTTATTTAAAATATTTCATGACTTATTTGTTTGTTTGTGTTGTTTTGTTTTGCTTGAGACTAGCAAAATATTAAGTTTGGGGGAGTTTGATAAGTGTAATTTATTGTACTTTTATTACTTGTTTTTAACTTAGAATTTTGTGATTCTTGAGCAGGTTTTATGTGATTTGTTGTTGTTTTTGTTGTTGTAGTTTGGAAGCTTAGAATGAGAAATTGGAATAGTAAAAGTGTTGAATTGGAAAGTGCAAAAGATGAAAATTTCCGAGAATAAACCGCACCCGCGCTAGAAATGGCACCGGACCCGCGGTCCAAATCAATTTTAAAAATTTCCGAAGCAGTACCGCACCCGCGGTACATGTTGCACCGCACCCGCGGTACATGTTGCACCGCACCCGCGGTCTTCGTAGCTTGGAGATTAAAGTTTCCCCGAAACTAGACCGCACCCGCGGTCTGTGTTATAGCGCACCTGCGGTCGTTGACAGACAAAGTCCGGAAAATGCTGATTTTTGGTGTGCTGCGCATGGGAGATGAGGACTTTTGTGTTTTGCGTGCAAAGACTTGCCTAGGACTATAAAAGGCGTCTATTATTTACTATCTAGGGTAGGAAGGGAGCAAAGGAAAGGAGAGGAGGCTAAAAAGAAGTTCAAAGCTCAAATTCATGATTCTTAGGAGATTTCTTGCACACTTTGGAGAGAAATAACCTGCACTCCACACTCTTGTTCTAAGTTCTTCTTTCTTTATTTTTATTTGATATGTCTTGTTTAAGATTCATGTGTTGTTGTGTTGTTTGTATTATTATTATGAACTAATTCTTGTGTCTAGAGGAAAGATGGAACAAAACTAGAAACCATGTGTTGGGATTTATGAATTATGCTATATAAGTTTTTGTTATTGTTCATTTGTATTTTTCCAATCTTAACGCTTTCATTTTACTGGCCATATCTTGAATGATTCTTATGTTTATAAGTTATCACTTGGAAAAGGGATTTTATAAACAAGAAAGGGAAAAATACATCGATGGTATTTATAGAGTTCGGGAGGACATATATTGCTATTGAAGCCATTAAGAGAAATTAGTGCTTATTGTGTTATTTAATTATAGATTGTTGACGGGGACGTTACAATCTTTTGTTAGATAATTAGTATCTACTTAGCAATCGGAAGATGGAGTAGAGAATTTAGAATTCTTGGCTAATGAATAAGAATGACATTTATAATATAGCTACACAAAATAACACATGGTGGATAGTTGCGTGAAATCGGACCTCTAGATCTTTTATTCTATTGTTATTTGCACAAGTTTGTTGTGATATTTTATTTAAATCCTTTGTCAATTTAGTTATTCTCGCAAACAAATCATTTAATCAATTTTTCTAAATAAAATTGAGACTATTTTAATTACAAGCATTAATATACATTTATATATATATTCCTCGTGGGATCGACACTTGTACTCAAAAATACATTTTATTATAACTTGAAGTTGTGCACTTGCAAGCAATTAAGAAAACATGCAACAATTCCCAGCAAGTCTTTGATGCTCTGTCTTGACATGCTGTCATGTCAAACACTCGAAGACAAAACGCAGAATAAACCGCTTCATGCCCGACCACCAATATAGGGACTGAAGATCCTTATACATCTTCGTACTCCCTAGATGGATGGAGTATGGGGTGTTGTGGGCCTCGCTCAAGATATCCGCTCTCAGGGAATCACTGCCTGGAACCCACAATCGGTCCTTATACCTGACTATGCCATCCAAAACTGTATACAGTCTCCGCCCCTTAGCCTCGTCCCTCTGTCTCTACTTCTTCAATTGCTCGTTAGAAGTCTGTCCTACCCAGATTATGTCTCTCAAAGTCATATGTACTGTCAGAGTAGCAACATTTGGGGCATCACCCCTAGCATAAACTGCAAGTTCAAACCTCTGAACCTCCGCCTGCAGCGGTCTTTGTACCGACAAATGAGCAATCACAACGTGCTTCCTGCTCAGGGAATCTGCAACTACATTAGCCTTACCCGGATGGTAGATAATGTCTCATGTTCATCTCTTGAGTGAAGAAGTACTTCAGGCTCTTGTGATCAGCAAAAATCCTGCACTTCTCCCCATACAGACAATGCCTCAAAATATTCAGGTCAAAAACCACTGCTGCTAGCTCGAGATCGTGACTCGGATAATTCTTCTCATGGACCTTCAACTGTCGGGACACATAGGCTATAACTCCATCGTGCTGCATCAGAACTGCGCCCAAACTGAGCTTCGAAGCATCTGTGTAAACCATGCACGAACTCTCCTTGCCCTGATGGCATAACTAGAACTGGTGTTGTGGTCAATGCTTGCTTCAGTCTGTCAGAGCTTTCCTGGTACTCAGATCCCCAGATAAACTTGGCATTCTTCTTCGTCAGGGCGGTCATAAGCACCACATTAATAGATAAGCCCTGAATAAACTTCCTGTAATAATCAGCCAATCCCAAGAAGCTACGGATCTTTGTCACTCTCTTAGGCACTGTCTAATCTCTGACTGCCTCAACTTTAGAAGAGGCGACCTCTATACCATCCCGAGATACAATGTGGCACAAGAATGCCACTCTGTCAAGCCAGAACTCACACTTGCTGAATTTGGCATACAGTCGTCTGTCCTGTAGAGTCTGCAGTACGCTCCTCAGATTCTGACTGTGCTTCTCTCTGCTCCTCGAATAAATCTGTATGTCTTCTCTAAAAACTATGACAAACTGATCCAAATATGGCTGAAACACGCGATTCATGATATCCATGAAGATCGCTGGTGTGTTCGTCAGACCGAAGGGCATCACCATAAACTCATAGTGCCCATAACGCATCCGGAAGGCTGTCTTATGCACGTCAGACTCTTTCACATTCAGCTGATGGTATCCGGATCGGAAATCTATCTTTGAGAATACTGATGCTCCCTGAAGCTGATAAAACAAATCCTAGATCATCGGCAACGGATACTTGTTCTTGACTGTGACTCTGTTCAGCTCTCTGTAGTCAATACATAGCCGCATGATGCCATCTTTCTTCTTCACAAAAGTACTGGTGCGCCCCATGTAGAAAAGCTAGGGCGAATGAAACCCTTATCTAGCAAATCCTGCATCTAATCTTTCAACTCCTTCATCTCTGCAGGTGCTATTCGATAGGGCGCCTTAGAAATAGGCACGGTACCTAGCATAAGCTCGATAGAAAATTCCACCTCTTTGTCTGGTGGAATGCCTGAAACATCGTCAGGAAAAACACTGGGAAATCTCTGACCACATCAACGCCCTCTAGGTTTTGACTGACTGGCTCTGACACTGATACAATACTGGCCAAAAATTCCTTGTAGCCCTTCTTCATGAGCTTCCTCGCACACAAGTAGGAAATGATGTGCGGCATCTGCTGGTGTTTGGCTGCCTCAAAAATAAATTGCGTACCACTGGATGGTCGTACGGATACTGATCTCTGTTAGAAGTCTGTGATAGCTCCATTCAAGGAAAGCAAGTCCATACCCAAAATAATATCAAACTCTGGTAATGATAGCACAATCAAATCTACATGTACCGCATTTCTCTGCAACCGAAGCTCCAATGCCCTTTCTATCTGAGAAGTGAACATCTGATCACCGGATGGAATCGATACCCTGAATCCTGCATCCATCGCCACTGGTATGATTCCTAGTCGCTGGACGAATGTCTCGGTTATAAAAGATCGTGTAGCTCTGGAGTCTAGCAATACATGCGTGGCTAAACCTGAAATATATATCCTACCAGCGACAAAACATACCATCAAATCTGATCGCGTTGAAATTCAACGAATTTCCTGCAAGCAAATAACCCAAAATCCTCGAAACTTTACTGAATTAACGCAAATATTACCCCTAAAATTTCAAAATTAAACCTCAAAAAGTTCGGAATTTGCAATTTAGCCCTTAAAGTTTCAAAAATTACATTATGCCCCTACAAAATTTTCGAAATTTGCATTATTGACCCCTCAAAATTTTGGAATTTAGCCCCTTGTAATTGTAAAATTCTCGAAACTAATAATTTAATTTCTAAAATTTTGAAAATTCTAAAATTGTTCCTTAAAATTCTAAATTTAAGCAATTCAAACCCTAAATCCAACTAGGTAGAGCGTGCAACCTAATTTGCTTTATGTTATCAATCCCACAAATTAATACTCAAAACAAACATATAACATATGCAATCAAGCGATAAATTAAAATCATAAACATAAGGATAAACGTAGAATCTGGCTCCGCCTCAGCCTCTTCGGCATGCATCACGTATGCTCTATCAGTAGTGGGGCACTGATTCCTCGGGCAGTCAGCAGCTTTATGGCCCTCTTCTTTGCATAGGAAGCATCTGAAGGTGCCCCACATGCACTTGTCATAGTGAAGTTTTTTGTACTGCTTGCATGGCAGTCCTCCCTCCAGCTTAGGAGCCCCTGGTGCCTGAGGTGGCCGCTGCTGTCCTGGCCTCCTAAACTATCACTGGGGCTTCTGCTGCCCTTGATGCCTCGGTGGCCATGTAAACTACTTTTTCTGTGGCTGGGATCTGGACTGGGCTTGGGATCTCTTCCGCTGAATTTCAAAATCGATATCCCTCAAGGCCTGCTCCGCCTGAAAAGCACAACCAGTCGCCGCATCATAACTAGCCGATCTCATAAGCAGCACATCTCGGCGCAAAGTAGGCCTCAGACCATCCATAAAATGCCTCAGCTTCTGGGCGGCATCTCTAACAATGAGGGGCACAAAATGACAGCCCCTGTCAAACTTCCAGATGAACTCTGCCACAGTCGAGTCCCCCTGGCGGAGACCCATGAACTCCCTCGTCAGGAGACCCCTGACATCAGCTAGGAAATACTTACCATAGAACGCCTCCTTGAACTGATCCCACGTGAGGGTAGCCAGGTTCAGCTCGTGCACTGCTCTCTCCCACCAGAGGGATGCGTCATCTCTCAGCATATAAGTGGCGCACCTTACCCGGTCGCCATCCCCCATCTGTAGGTACTGAAAATGGAGCTCCAACGAGCGGATCCAGCCTTCTACTAAGAACGGATCAGTGGTACCACTGAACTCGTTCGGGTTGAGCCGTCTAAACTGCTCATAAATATCAGTCTGAGGTCGGGGAGCCTGCCGAGCCTGCTCCATAAGCCTGGCAATACCCTCTAGTACAAGGGTAGCTGCATCTCCTGGCAGTGGTGGTGATGGTCCTCTGCCACCTCCAGGAATATTGTCCTATCTATCTGCACTGGGGTCGCGTCTAGGAGGCATGATATCTAAATACAGTCCAAATTCTAAACGTAACCCATCATGTAATTTAATCTACTTTTCAAAACATTTAATGCTTAAACCATAAAAGCAGCTAAACATGTACTGAAAATCATAAATCATTTAATCATGCAGGTGATAGCAGTAAAAAAATTTAAATCATAAAAGCTTACAGACTTGAGGCTTGAAGACTGAGCTGCAGAAGCTGCCGGTGACACAACCCTATATAGGACCCTTACTCTAATACCAACTGAAACGTCTACTAATTTAAAATACTACTAGAATTTTTTATTTTTTTTAAAAGCTAATACACGAAAATCCCATTTAAATGCATGCATGACAGCTGAAAAATACGTCTTTTAAAAAATAATCGTAATCAAATGACAAATAAAAATACTGCAGTTTAAAGTTTGCCAACACGACCATCAATAATAAAACTAGTAAAAATCCTGGGAATCCTCAACTTATCATAACAAGCGAATAAAACTGATCAAGTCTACTCAAAACTCATAACATGTGATGTGCGGAAAATATGGTCCTCGGGTCATGTTCGCACATCTAGCCCTGCCTACTCAGAATTCGGCACCTCCAGCCTCCTCATCAACATCCTCACTTGCATCATTCACACCTAGTGAGTCTAAAGAATCAACACACCTGTAACGTTAATACCAAGTACATATACAAGCAGGCAACAGTGAAAAGTACCGTAATTAAAATACAGTTCATGATCTTTAAAGCGTAAACGTAAACACAATAACGCATACGTGTCAAAACATATCTCAACATAACAACATATACATGTTCATTTCTTTTAATTGAATTCCGTTCATTAGTTGTGACTTTCGTATCATCATGTCAGTCGATGGATCTATCTACGTGTAACTGCGGTACCCGGTGGCGGGGACATCAATGGCAGCATTACCTGTCCATTGAGCCTTGGCCTTACATGTAATTGTGTCATCGTATTAGTCACAACCAACTCCCATCATTCAAAACATGTCATCATATTCATCACTTAATAAAATCATGCATATAAGTAAATTTTTCTTGAAAACAAGCATGCAACGTATTTTTCCTATTTACATAAAATTTGGGTTAATAATTAACAGTATGGACATTTAAATTCGGGATGTTAAGCGATAAATTTAAAAATGTAGGATTTTGGAATATTTAATGAAGGTAAGAAACAATAACTTAAGTTAAGAAATTAAAGTCATTACCTTAGGTAAATAAAGAGAGTTATGAGATATTGGTGGACATCGAGGAAAGTGTAACATGCATAATAATTTCTGACTCTTCTTATAGTACAAAAAATAAAATAGGGAGAAGATTTGAGGAGAAAGAAATCCAACGAAACTTGTGTGTGTTAAAGCATGTTAGGCTCATAGTCTTGATTAAAGAAAGATTTAGTAAAACAAAAATTGTTTGAGGGATTAGTTTCTTCCGTACAAGGTTGAAATAAATTTTAACTAGGTTATAATTATTGGGACTTGAGTCAATAAGCTGATAAAAAATTATGTTCTAAGATTCTATATTGGTTTGGAGATAGTAATCGTGATAATTTAGGATAAAATAAGTATGGATACGCATATATTCATTGCCGATTTTATTTAGTGTACTATGGTAAATTTCAACGTCATTCTGAGAATTGGTTGGTTGGACAAGAATCATGCAGTGGTAGATAGTCGAGGTAAGCATGCCAAACTTCAATCCAAGAATAAATCGTATTTTATGGTAAGGGTAAGGAACATAAATCCTTCCTTCCTACTTCTCAGACCTAGAAAGCCATGGAGTATGGTTAAGAAGTCTAACTAACAATAATGAAAGAAGCAAAAGAAGGAATTGAGCTCAAGATATAAAATATTCCTGTGGTACGGGAGCTCCGGAAACGTTACTTTGAGTTATGTCAGACTGTGAAGTAGAATTCGAAAGTAACTTGATATCTCGTGCTACACTAAAATCTAAGGAACCCTAGCGAATGACTTCAGTTGAACTCAAGGAGCTAAAAATTCGATTCCAAGATTTGTTAGACAAAAACGAATCAGACCAAGTGCCTCTCCTTGGGGAGATTCAATCTTATTGGTACAGAAGAATTGTGAAAGTACAAGATAGTGTGTCATTCTACAAATTACTCAATAAGATCAAGAACAAATGTCATCTTTCACAAATAGATGCCATTTTCAATCAGTTAAAATGAGCTAAGATCTTTTCAAAGCTCTATCTAAGGTCAGACTACCACAATTGAAGGCCAAGGCATAGAATATTCCTAAAACAGCCTTAAAAAGAAAAAGGACATTGACACTATGAGTTCATAATAATTTCTTTTGTTATGACCAATGCTCCAACAAGATTCATAGAACTCATGAACAGAGTGTTCAAGAAATTCCTCGACAAGTTTGTGGTAGTATTTATTGATGACATTCTTGAATAATCAACAAGTGAGTAAGACCGCAAGGAAGATCTTCGTCTTACTCTGCAGATGCTCATAGAAGAATAACTATATACTGAATTTAAGAAATGTGAATTTTTACTAAAAAGCGTCACATTCCTAGGTCATATAATCTTTTAAATAGGCATATCATTGGGTCACAAGAAGGTGGAGACAATCATGGATTGGCCTTGACCGAAAACTGGAATAGAAATTGGAAGCCTCTTGAGATTTCTTGGCTATTAAGAAAATGTGTTAAAGGATTTTCTTCCGCTCACCAAGCTCACTCAGAAGAACTCTAGATTCAATTAGAGTGAAGAATGTGAAGAGTTTTTAGATCCTGAAAAAGAAACTCGCTTCTACACTAGTATTAGTACTTCCCGAAGAAGACAAGAATTTCAAAATTTATCATGATGCATCAAATGACGATTGTGATGTGTTCTCATTCAAGAGGGGCAAGTAATTCCCTATACATCGAGGAAATTAAAACCATGTGAGCAGAATTATCAAGCACATTGAATTATCCACAATAGTATTTGTGCCAAAGATCCGGAGGATCAAAATTCTTTGGTACCAAATGAGAGATATTTACAGATTAGCAAAGCATCAAATACCGTTCACACAAAAGGAAATAAACATGAGGCAAAGACAGTGGATCGAACTATTGAAAGATTTTGACCTAAGGCTAACAAGATAGCTGATGCGCTAAGCCGAAAGGACTACATAGTGTTATGGCAAGCAATTTTAATCCAATAGAGACCCAAAGTTCTTTCCGATTTTGGAAAATGTTTTCAAAAAGCGATGAGTACCAAGATCACTCTCAGCATGGATTGTCAATCCCAAAGTGATGGACAAACTGAGAATAAAAATACAGGCCATTGAAGATATTCTTAGGACATGTGTCACAGACTTCGGAGGAAATTAAAGTAAACACCCCCTTTTGATTGAATTTGCCGATAACAATAATTATCGTGGAAGTATTGAAACCGGAGAGAAAGATATCAGTGTACCTGAACTGTTCAACTAACTGTTGATAATGTAGTTATTATCAAGGAAAAACTCAAGGCAGCTCAATATCGACAAAAGAGCTGGGCTGATTAATTAAAGCGAAGAACGTTGGAGTTTGAAATCGGTGAGAAAGCTTATGTTAAAGTTTCCCCTGTGAAAGGAGTGGTTCGATTCAGCAAATCCAGAAAGCTAACTCCAAGGTATGTCGGACCCTTCGAAATACTGGGAAAAGTGGGAAACCTAGCTTATCGGCTAGCTTTACCACCAGGCATGTCAAGGATTGACAACGTCTTCCACGTCTTACAGCTAACGAAGTATGTCTCATATCCAAGTAGCATTCTTGAAGTTGAACCGCTACTAATCGAAGGAAATATGAACGAGAAACAACTTGGGGATTTGAAGAAAATATGCACACTCGGCACCCTCATCTCTTTGAGGAATAATAAAGCTCAAGTTTCGAGGACGAAACTTCCAATAAGGAGGGTGGGATGTGAGAACCCGAATTTTTCAAAGCAAAGCACCTCAAAAAGCTCGGAAAGTAGCTCAAAAAGAAGCCGAGGCAATGCAAAACCTTGAGAATTGAGGGTACGTCACTCTAAAGAGGAAACCCTCAGCTCATGAGCTAAAACTCTCAGCTCAAGGAAGCTCATTGATTGTCGGGGAGGAAATCCCTAGTTCATGAATTCAATATCCTAGCTCAAAGAAGCTTATCCTTTCTCGTCCTAAAAGAACCAAAATGGAACTAGGAGAAGAGCTAAAGGATTGGACAAATTTAATGTGCAAGAAATGACCTTTGAGTTAACCAAGAAGGGGAGCTAAAGGAGCTAAAGGTTTGGACAAACTTATTGTGCAAGAGATGACCATTGAGTTAACCAAGGAAGGAACTAATGGAGCTAAAGGTTTGGACAAACTTATTGTGCAAGAGATGACCATTGAGTTGATCAAGAAAAGGAGCTAAGAGACTAAGACGTCATTAATATGCAAGAAACAACTCATGAACTAACCAAGATGACCCTTGATGAATGGATAGAATTTTAACAAAAATAAATGTCATTCTTGGGCTCCAAGAATTCGGCCATGAGGATGAATGAAGAGGCAAAAATTTTCCTATAAATACCACCTCAATGTGTTGAAGAAGCCACAACCAAAAAGCTATAAAGAAATCGGCCATCTCCTCCTCCAAGTCCAACCTCTCGGCCGAAAGCAAGAAAGAAGAAGGGAAAGCCTGTGCCGTTATTTTGGTGCTGGAAATTATTGTCAACACTGTATGGAGGCTCTGTCCAAATTTCGGTTAGCATCTGGTACGAATTCGGCAAGTTTCGTACATCCAAGTTTGAGCAACTCAAAGTATACCTGCACATTTCGGTAAGTGGGTTTTTGATATGTATATTCGTTTGTACTTTTAAAACTTGAATATTTAAGCTATGACATGCATGTATGTGTTTCCTCATTTTCGAAAAGCATGATGTCTGTCTTTTAAAAATTTCAATCGATTATACGTTTTCTTCTATGTTTCAAAATTCTTTGATTCCGCTGAATCCGTCTGAAACTCTGATATCTGAAAATTATGATATGTTCTGTCTGTAAAACTCTGAATTCTGTGTTGCACTGTTACGATTCGAATTTGAAATGGGACGAAAATTGTAATTCTGTCTGGCCCCCATTGGTGGGTATAAAACCATGTTCTGTCTGGCTCCCATTGGTGGGTATAAAACCATGTTCTGTCTGGCCCCCATCGGTGGGTATAAAACCGTGTTCTGGCCTCACTCCTTAGAGGACTAACATATTGGGGAAAATTTGACCATGGAAATGAGATGAGTAACAGTGTTGTGTCTGTTCTGAAATGATCTGATCTGTTTTTGAAATGTTCTGAATCATCTGTTAACTTCTATCTCATATTCGATTCGTTTCTGTAAGTTAAAAGTAATAAGATTTGAAAGTGTGTTAAAGAAATATTTTAAAGATTAAGTTCTATATGTATCTTTGGAAATCGATCGACCCCCCCACTTGCTGAGTGTTTCCCAAAACACTCACCCCTTACAAATTTCAGATAAAAATGAAGAGAAAATAAATGAAGAAGAGCAAGAAGCTTTCTGGGGTTGGTCAATCGATGATCAGGATCAAGACTCAAGCTTTCTGGGGTTGGACAACCGATGATCGAGATCCAAGATTTGTGTCAAAATTTTGGAAAAGTTTTCAAAAGGCTATGGGAACCAAGGTCACTCTTAGCACGGTCTATCATCCACAAACTGATGACCAAACTGAAAGAACAATTCAAACCATCGAGGACATGCTGAGGGCATGTGCTCTAGATTTTGATGGAAACTGGAGTAAACAGCTACCCCTGATAGAATTCGCCTATAACAACAGCTACCATAGTAGCATCGAGATGGCTCCGTATGAGGCTCTGTATGGCCGAAAGTGTAGATCGCCTCTATACTGGGATGAAGTCGGAGAAAAGGCTATTACTGGACCAGAGCTTGTTCAATTAACCGTTGACAAAGTAGCCATAATCAAGAAAAGACTCAAGGCAGCCAAGATAGACAAAAGAGCTGGGCAGATTTAAAGAGAAGACCGTTGGAATTGGAGATTGGTGAAAAAGCTTATGTCAAGGTCTCTCCCATGAAAGAAGTGGTTCGGTTCAGTAAATCCCGAAAGTTAAACCCGAGATATGTAGGACCGTTTGAGATATTGGAAAGGGTGGGAACCTTAGCCTACCGTCTTGCTTTGCCGCCCGATATGTCCAGCATTCACAATGTTTTTCACATCTCACAGCTGAGGAAATATGTTCCAGACCTGAGTCATGTTCTTAAAATTACACCGCTGATGATTGAAGGAAACCTGAATGAGGAACTAAAATATGAAGAGGTCCCTATTCAAATAATGGACACAAAACATCAATTGTTGAGAAATCGAACAATTCCGTGTGTCAAAGTTCAGTGGTGAAATCATACTGAAAGGGAGGCCACTTGGGAACTTGAAGAGAACATGCGTTCACAATACCCTCATTTATTCATAAGCTCGAGCTGATCCAAGTTTCGAGGACGAAACTTTCAATAAGGTGGGAGGGATGTGAGAACCTGGAAAATTTGATCCGAAACAAATCATGTAAGAAAAACACAACTTGAAATTTAGCTTAATCTAAGCTCAACAACTTTCATTCTAACTATACAACTTAAATATGAACTTAGATTTCAGCTAACTTAACTCGAGGAAATGGCTTCAAATCTCGGAGACTAACTCAACGGGAGGCCAAGCTGCAAGTAATCGCATCCATCAAAGAGTTATCACTGGAGGAGCAAAACCCCAGCTCAAGGACTCGATCTTTCAGCTCAAAGCAGCTCAACCAAGCTTGTCCTAACAGGACCAAAAAGGGAGCTAAAAGATGAGCTAAAGGCTTGGACAAGTTAAAGGTGCAAGAAATGACCTTTGAGATAAACAAGGAAGGAGCTAAGGGATGAGCTAAAGGTTAAGACAAATTAAGTATGAAAGAAATGACCGTTGAGATAATCCATGAAGGAGCTAAGGGAGGAGCTGAGAGACTAGTACGCATTAATGATGCAGGAAAAGACCTTTGGTGCTTGGATTACCTTTGACCACCATTATGATCATCATTAAATCATTGCTTGAGCTCCAAGTGGTCGACCAAAGGGGGAAGGAAAAGTCACACTCTCCATCTATAAATAGCACTCAAGACTTGAGAGAAAAACACACCACCAAGCCTCTCAAATTTCAGCCAAAGGAGAGCAAGGAAGGGAAGAGAATTTCGTGCAGTGAAGTCAGTCAAAAATCACGTCGAAGTGCTGCCAAAATCACGCTGCAGTATTCGCATCAAGATAAACGAAGTGCTGCTTGAGTGCGGTCAGCAATCGTCCAAGCTAAGCCAGTCTAAGTCGCACGTTTGAATCAGCGGTAAGTGGGTTTTTGCTACGTATCTTCTTTCTAATTTTAAACTTTGCATAGAATAACATCACATGCTTGAATGTGTGTCCTTATTTTCGAAAAATCAGCATGTTTTATTTTTAAAATTTCGATCGATGATATGTTCTTTCTATTTCTTCGAAATTCTTTGATTCCGCTGCATCTGTATGAAATTCTGATGAGTTCTGTTCGATAAAAATCTGAAATCTTTGTTACACTGTTACGATTCAATTTTAAATGGAACGAGAATTGTGATTCTGTCTGGCCCCCAATGGTGGGTATAAAACCATTTCCGTCTGGCCCCCACTGGTGGGTATAAAACCGAGTGCTGGCCTCACCCCTTAGAGGACTAACATATTGGGGACAATTTGACCATGGAAATGAGATGAGTAACAGTGTTGTGTCTGTCTTCGAATTGTTCTGAAATGATCTGATCTGCTTCTGAATTGTTCTGAATCATCTGTTAACTTCTGTCGTATATTCGATTAGTTTCTGTAAGTTAAAAGTAATGAGATTTGAAAGTGTGGTAAAGAAATGTTTTAAAAACTAAGTTCTATATGTATAATTGGATATCGATCGACCCCGCACTTGCTGAGTGTTTCCCAAAACACTCACCCCTTACAAATTTCAGATAAAAATAAGGAACAACTGAATAAAGAGGAGCAAGAAGCGTTCTGGGGGATAGTGATCGACAGACAAGTTTCCAGAATTTTAGACTTTATTTCCCTTTTGTTCAGTTTCCGCAATTGCAACTCTTATGTAATTGTTGTTTCTATTGTCATTGTAAAGACAATGTTTAATTTATGAAAATACTGGTTTTTGGCATTTTGATACGAGGCTTAATTGTTTTGAAGTATTTGTTAAACAATGTCGGATGTCACCGACGCTTCGGATACGGGACGTGACATTTAAGTGATATCAGAGCCAGGTTCATAATCCCGCTGGGATTTTGATAGCCAAAATTTGACAAAGTCAAGTTTTGGCAAAAGCCTAGTGTATCACAATCTGAGTCCAACTTTCGTTTGTTCCCTAAATTTTCGAACAACTTCAAAAATCTATCCCTTCAATCGTTTCGTAAATCCATAGAATCAAAAATTTTCCACGACAACTTTGTTTCTATTATTTGTGTCTTTCTATCCTTTATACGATTCTGATGTTTTTCCTCCATTTATTATAGGAAATGGCAGGTAGACCACCCAGAAATAATCGAAACAACATAAGAGTTAATCAAAACGAGGATGAGAATCCCCCAAGAGTAAACCCCCTTGCCAACGCTATCTAGCCACCACCGGAACCACAACCGTGTGGAATTAAATACCATTATGAATCTTTGAGGCGTAATCGAGTTCCAACTTTTGATGGAAACCCAGATCCAGAAGTTAGCCATAACTGGCTAAAAATGTCGAGACCCAACTACACCTACTGGAAGTACCTGAAGGATTGAGAGTGGAAGTTGTGGCACCATTTTTGGAAGACCGGGAAAGGAAATGGTGGGAAACTGTGTCACCATCTCTGGCTGAAGTGGATCAGATCACACGGCAAACCTTCAGGAGAGAATTTTTGAAACAATACTACCCAGCCGAATTTCGTCTGCAGAAGTTGAGTGAGTTCGAAAACTTCAAACAGGCTCCGGACATGACAGTGATGGATCAATGATCTGGGAACCTATGTCCCAACAATCATGTCAGATGAAACACTAAAAATGCATCGTTTTAAAAAGGGATTCAACAGCCGGATTCAGTCAGCTTTGGCAGTATTCAAGCCAAACAGTTTTGCGGATTTGATGAGCGCTACAATGAGTACATAAACGGATATCAAACGCCGCGAGGAAGAAAACAAGAACAAAAGACCGATGGTCAATCAATCTACTCAAAATGATCCCAAGTTTAAGAAGCCAAATTATTCAGGTAGGCTCTGGCAATACTGGCAATAGGGAAGGGAAGTGGTGCGACACCTGTAAACAGTATCATATCGGAGAATGCTATCGGAAGACAGGTGCATGTTTCAAGTGTGGACAGGTGGGTCATCAAATAAAAGAATGTCCGGGAAATAAAGAAAAAGGGATGGGATCCAACAAACCAAACGAAAACAAGACGAATGCCCGAGTGTATGCAATAACCCAGGAGGAAGCCGATAATACCAATGAAGTAGTGGCAGGTACTATTTTACTCAATGAAATGCCTGCATATACCTTGGTTGATTGTGGTGCTACGCACTCGTTTGTGTCTAGAAGATTTGCTAAAAAGCTTAAACTTGAACATGATACTCTTAGTGAACCATTAAGTGTGGCAACACCGGCGAGTAAAATAATTGAGACACACAAAGTGTATCGAAACTGTAAAATTTGTATCAGCAAATAAACTTTCGAAGTGGAATTGATTCAACTCAATATGATTGAGTTTGACATCATTCTTGGAACGGACTGGTTAGCTAAAAACCATGCCATAGTGGACTGTCGAAAGAAATAAATTAGACTTCAGACTCCGATAAAAAATGAAGTCATATACCACAGAAAATCCAAGGAAAGGAAATCTCTGTTATCTGCCTCACAAGCCTGGAAGGCCATAAAAGGAGGAGAAGAAATTTATCTGGCAATGATCACTGAGATCAAGGAAGAAGAAGCCCCAAAGTTGGAGGATATTCCAATTGTTCAAGAATTTCAAGATGTTTTCCCCGAAGAATTACCAGGTGAGATACCCGATAGTGAAGTGGAATTTGAAATCAATTTGGTCTGTGGTGCTGCACCAATCTCAAAGGCACCATACCGAATGGCTCCAGCTGAATTAAAAGAGTTAAAGGAGCAACTTCAGGAATTACTGGACAAGAAGCAGATTCGCCTTAGTGCATCTTCGTAGGGAGCCCCAGTGCTGTTCGTAAAGAAAAAGGACGGAAGTATGAGGCTATGTATTGACTACCGGGAGTTAAATAAGATCACCATAAAGAATAAATACCCACTCCCAAGAATAGACGATCTTTTTGATCAGCTAAAGGGAGCCAAGGTATTCTCAAAACTCGATCTAAGATCAAGTTATCATCAACTGAAAGTCAAAACTGATGATATCCCTAAAACTGCTTTCAGGACGAGATATGGACATTATGAATTTACAGTAATGCCTTTTGGTCTAACAAATGCTCCTGCAGCATTCATGGACCTGATGAATCGAGTGTTCAAACCATACCTCGACAGGTATGTGGTTGTTTTTATAGATGATATCTTGGTATATTCACCAAGTGAGGAAGAACACAGAGAACATCTACGTCTCACTTTGCAAACACTGCGAGAAAAAGAACTCTATGCCAAATTCAAGAAGTGTGAATTCTGGCTGAAAAGTGTGGCATTCCTAGGGCATATAATTTCTTAATGTGGGGTGGTAGACCCTAAGAAAGTAGAGGCAATCAAGGATTGGCCACAACCTAAAACAGTAACCGAAGTAAGAAGTTTTCTTGGTTTAGCTGGCTACTATAGAAAATTTGTGGAAGGGTTTTCTTCGATAGCCATCCCACTCACCAAACTTACTCAGAAAAATTCGAAATTCATTTGGAATGAAGCATGTGAAAGAAGTTTTGAAACCCTGAAGACAAAACTTGCATCCACACCAGTACTAATTCTTCCCGAGGATGATAAGAATTTCACTATATATAGTGACGCGTCAAAGGGAGGATTAGGGTGTGTACTTACGCAAGAGTGTCAGGTAATTGCTTATGCCTCACGGCAACTAAAACCTTATGAGCAGAATTACCCACTCATGACTTAGAGTTAGCCGTAGTGGTATTTGCGCTTAAAATATGGAGGCACTACCTTTATGGAGTGAAATTATAAGTTTTTACTTATCACCAGAGCCTCAAGTACATTTTCACCCAAAAAAAATTAAACATGAGGCAAAGAAGGTGGATGGAACTTCTAAAAGATTATGATTTGGTAATCAATTATCATCCGGGTAAGGCAAATAAGGTGGCAGATACATTGAGTCGAAGAAATTTTGGAAAAGTGAGCTTATCTTCACTATCAGCGCAACCAGGACTTCGGGAAACCATTAAATTGAAGCAGAGTCAAGACACCTATATTCTTAAAATTAAAAAACTAATCCAAGATGGAAATATTCGAGAATTTCAAATTGATGAAAATGATATCCTTTGGATGAAAAGACGGTTGTATGTGCCCAATATCGAGGGGATTAGAGAAAAAGTGATGGCCGAGGCACAGAAATCGAGGTTTTCAGTACATCTAGGAAGTGCCAAAATGTACAGAGACCTTAAAAATAATTACTTGTGGAACGGAATGAAGAAAGACGTGGATGTCTTTGTTTCCAAGTGCCTAACCTTTCAACAAGTCAAGGCAGAACACCAGCGGCCTGGAGGACTTCTACAACCATTGGAAATACCAAAATGGAAGTGGGATAACATCTCCATGGATTTCGTAGTAGGGCTACCGAAATCAAGGCAAGAGCACGATGGGATCTGGGTAATCATTGACAGATTGACCAAGTCTGCACATTTCTTGCCAGTGCGGATGAATTACAACTTAGATAAGCTAGCTACCTTGTATATGGATAACATAGTAAGACTACACGAAGTCCCAGTAAGTATATTGTCTGATCGAGATATAAGATTTGTGTCAAAATTTTGGAAAAGTTTTCAAAAGGCTATGGTAACCAAGGTCACTCTTAGCACGGCCTATCATCCACAAACTGATGGCCAAACTGAAAGAACAATTCAAACCCTCGAGGACATGCTGAGGGCATGTGCTCTAGATTTTACTGGAAACTGGAGTGAACAACTACCCCTGATAGAATTCGCCTATAACAACAGCTATCACAGTAGCATCGAGATGGCTCCGTATGAGGCTCTGTATGGCTGAAAGTGTAGATCGCCTCTATACTGGGATGAAGTCGGAGAAAAGGCTGTTACTGGACCAGAGCTTGTTCAATTAACCGTTGACAAAGTAGCCATAATCAAGGAAAGACTCAAGGCAGCCAAGATAGACAAAAGAGCTGGGCAGATTTGAAGAGAATACCGTTGGAATTGGAGATCGGTGAAAAGGCTTATCTCAAGGTCTCTCCCACGAAATGAGTGGTTCGATTCAGTAAATCCGGAAAGTTAAACCCGAGATTTGTAGGACCGTTTGAGATATTGGAAAGGGTGGGAACCTTAGCCTACCGTCTTGCTTTGCCGCCCACAGCTGAGGAAATATGTTCCAGACCCGAGTAATGTTCTTAAAATTACACCGCTAATGATTGAAGGAAACCTGAATGAGGAACTCAAATATGAAGAGGTCCCTATTTAAATAGTGGACACAAAAGATCAAGTGTTGAGAAATCGAAAAATTCTGTATGTCAAAGTTCAGTGGTCAAATCATACTAAAAGGTAGGCCACTTGGGAACTTGAAGAGAACATGCATTCACAATACCCTCATTTATTCAGAAGCTCGAGCTGATCAAAGTTGCGAGGACGAAACTTTCAATAAAGAGGGAGGGATGTGAGAACCCGGAAAATTTGATCCGAAGCAAATCATGTAAGAAACACACAACTTGAAATTTAGCTTAATCTAAGCTCAACAACTTTCATTCTAACTATAAAACTTAAATATGAACTTAGATTTCAGCTAACTTAACTCGAGGAAATGGCTTCAAATATAGGAGACTGACTCAACGGGAGGCCAAGCTGCAAGTAATCGCATCCATCAAAGAGTTATCACTGGAGGAGTAAAACCCCAGCTCAAGAACTCGATCTTTCAGCTCAAAGCAGCTCAACCAAGCTTGTCCTAACAAGACCAAAAAGAGAGCTAAAAGATGAGCTAAAGGCTTGGAAAAGTTAAAGGTGCAAGAAATGACCTTTGAGATAACCAAGGAAGGAGCTAAGGGATAAGCTAAAGGTTAAGACTAATTAAGTATGCAAGAAATGACCGTTGAGATAATCCATGAAGGAGCTAAGGGAGGAGCTGAGAGACTAGGACGCATTAATGATGCAGGAAAAGACCTTTGGTGCTTGGATTACCTTTGACCACCATTATGATCATCATTAAATCATTGCTTGGGCTCCAAGTGGTGGACCAAAGGGGGAAGGAAAAGTCACACTCTCCATCTATAAATAGCACTCAAGACTTGAGAGAAAAACTCACCACCAAGCCGCTCAAATTTCGGCCAAAGGAGAGCAAGGAAGGGAAGAGAATTTCGTGCAGTGCAGTCAGTAACAGTATTGTGTCTGTCTTCGAATTGTTCTAAAATGATCTGATCTGCTTCTGAATTGTTCTGAATCATCTGTTAACTTCTGTCGTATATTCGATTCGTTTCTGTAAGTTAAAAGTAATGAGATTTGAAAGTGTGTTAAAGAAATGTTTTAAAGACTAAGTTCTATATGCATAATTTGATATCGATCGACTCCCCACTTGCTGAGTGTTTCCCAAAACACTCACCCCTTACAAATTTCAGATAAAAATGAGGAACAACTGAATGAAGATGAGCAGGAAGCGTTCTGGGGGATGGTGATCGACAGACAAGTTTCCAGAATTTTAGACTTTATTTCCCTTTTGTTCAGTTTCCGCAATTGCAACTCTGATGTAATTTTTATTTCTATTGTCATTGTAAAGACAATGTTTAATTTATGAAAAGACTGGTTTTTGGCATTTTGATACGAGGCTTAATTGTTTTCAAGTATTTTTTAAACAATGCCGGATGTCACCGACGCTTCGGATACGGGGCGTGACACCATATTATGTGTATTTAGTAAGATTGCATGAAAAATATGATGCACTTTCAATTATTTTCGTTTGTATGCCTTATACAAGCTATAACTATGATTTTCATGCTTTCATATTCATGATTATGATGCATAAAGGGGCTTCCGTCATAGGGCTATGGGAAGGGATGAATTTCTATACGTTTAAGAGTGGTTAAGGGCCCCGGTTAAGGGATGTACATGTAAGGAAATATATTGAACAAAAATTGGGATCAAATGAGGCTAGGGTTTGCGTTTTTGGTCCTAGGTGAGGGAGACTGCTAGTTGCTGTTTGGGATGTGTTCAAGGGTCCTAAGGGAGTCTAGTCATGGTCCTAGATGGGGTGTGCAAGGGCTGGAAAGGGAGGACATAGGCTGCATCCCGTTTTGGGTTGGCTAGGGCATGCAAGGGATCGGGTTTGGGGGACTGTAGTTCTAGGTTCTTTGATATTGGTCCAACAATGTCTCTAGGGTTCGATCATGGTCCTAGGATGGTCAGCTATGGGCTGGACATGGTGGTTAAGGGCTGGAGTTGAGGGACATGAGGGTTTGTTCAAGCTGGGGTTTTATGAAATCGAACAGAATTTTCCAGCAAGGTCCTAGGATTGTTCAAGGGTTTTAATTTGCTTGATTTGGGTTGAATATGATATGGTTAGGTGTTAATAAGCTATTGTCCAATTTCGGTAATGTTTGGTTAAGTTTTGAGTCGATTCGGGTTAAAACCAAGGCGTAGGGTTAAATTTTAAAACAAATTGGGAAATTAGTCCAGGAGCTTAATTTTTCATCCAAGAAATGTTTATGGGTGTGTTTTAAGGTGTCATGTTAATTTTGGATGGATTCGAGTCCTCGTTTTAAAGTCGAAGGGTAAAATGGGAAAGTTAGGGTTTCAGGGGCAAAACGGTCATTTTACACATGAAATATGTTAGACATCCTAGCAGTGCCCTGAATGCTGTAATGAATGTTAAAATATTTATTTTGAAAGTTTATGAAATTTTATGATGAAACGTTAATGCTAAAAGACGTGTTGCATGTTTAATTAAAAAGAAAAATGATATATGTGCATGAATTTTTATAAGTGATGAAAGGATGAAGGAGGTGACTTGATTGTTATTAATACGATGATATGATGATATGTAAGGCCAAGGCTCAGTTGACAGGTGAGAGTGTCACTGATGTCCAGCCGCCTGGTACCATGGTTATATGTAGATGGATCCATCAAACTACATCTGATATGAAAGTCACAATTAACGATATGAATTCAATAAGAAGAAAAAAAAAGTATACATATATGATGAAAGGAAATGTTTATGATAAAAGGTTTAAAGTTATGCATATTCATGAAAAGCTATTGTATTAAAAGTATCTTTCACTGTTTCTTGTGAACGTATATATATTATTTGTTATCATGGTTAAGGTTTGTTGAGTCAATAGACTCACTAGGTGTGATCGATGCAGGTAAGCATGATGTTGTTGATGATGGAGGACTTGATGGTTGAAATAGCTGGACTGATGGTGCACATAACCCGAGGACCTTTGCTAGTTTTCCGCATTAGTATGTTTTTAAAAGATTTTATGAAGTTCATGAATTTTTTATGGTTTTGAGTGGTTTTGAAAGGATTTAAGAAGCTTTTGCTATTTTGAAAAAATTCTAGTTTTAGGTTTGGTTTTACGTTTTGAGTTGCATTCTTTTGGATTTTTAAATAATAGGTTGGTTGTTTATTTTTAAATGATGCAAAAGTATTTTAAAAATATATATGTATATAGGTAAGTATGTTTGGCCGAATGGAATGGGTATGTAGGAAAAAAATTGTAGAACCTGTAACTTGGACTGCGTATAAGTCATGCATAATTTCTAGTATTTAAATTAAATGATTTTTATTGCATGAGTATTTAAATTCTTTTATTTAAATTTATTTATTTTACGTAGTAGTTTAATTGTCACCTTTTCAGTTAAATAAGTGAGGCCGGACTGGAGATGAAGTATTGAGATAAGTTAATAAAGACTTATTTAAGAAGTGGTAATTTAGCATGTTAGTAAATATAATTTAAAAAGTTGGCATGCATGCAAGTTATTAAATTTCTTTGATATTTTATTAAATTCTTTTAAAGCATAAAATGCATATTTATTTTATTAATTTGTGTTTAATTATTTTCATGCATTTTAGGCATAATTATTGCATGATAGGGATTTATTTCATGAATTTTATCAGTTCATGCATTAGGATTTCTAGATGCATTTCACGCTCGAACGAGGATCGGAGACCGGAGAATTTTCAGGAAAATTATTTTTATCATACGATTAATTTTTATTAATTAATATAAGATGTTTTAAAGGTATTTTTCAAGTATTGGGATTTATTGGGTATTTTTAACCACATGGTTTTATTTTTAACGGTACGTAAATTTTATCGAATCGAGGGACTTTTTGAGGGTTCGGCTAATGTTTTCAAAAACTTTCCAACATAAAATATTTTTCGAGAGTATGTTTGGATTTAATGGACCTATTTTTAAATTTATCGGACTTAAAAATCTTTTAATTCCTTTTAATTTAAATTAAGAGCTCATTAAACTACTAGATAACTATTTAAATATTACATATTGACCCTACACTCATTATCACCTTCCCAACAGCAGACATCCCTATTCAAATTCCCTTATCCTCGGTTTCAGAATTAAAACCAGCTGGTGGCCTTGATTTTCAATCATACTTACAAAGGAAAAAAGTTCTCTCGGGTTCCCTCACCTCGTTCTTGCTCTTCAATCAACAAAGGAACGCATTGTATCTATTTTTTTTTTGCATCTCACATGTTATTTATGCTGTTGAATGCATGATGCATGAAAACTCTAGATCTAGCAACAAGGATTGCAAAGCTTTCGATTTTCCTTCATGTTTCTTTCAATTTTTTTAAACGTTGCTAACGTCTTCCTGTTACAGGACAAGGGACTGCTGTGATGTGTGTTTAAGAGGCTGATAATGGTGTCAAGATGTGTTTGTGGGAGCAACACCTATCGTGGTTGCTGCGAGGGGAAAGATCGAGGGTAGCGGGTGGGGGCTTGTGGGTGCTCGTTGGGGCTGTGGCTCGTGTGGGGTGGGATGGGCGGTGCAGAGGCTAAACCGGGACTTGGACCAGACCCTGGTGTGTCTGAGTCACGATCGAGGGAGGCCCAACTACCGCTGGAATCACCTGAAGCGCAGACCGCATGTACTCAAGAAGAGAAGCTCGGGTAGGGTGTTGGCGAGTGCTATCGATAGTGGCTGTCGTGTAGGCTTGCATGGGAGGTTAGCCGTGGTTCCTTTGGGTCCAGTAGAGTCCTAGGGTGGTCTAGGAGAGGTGAGTCAAGAGCTGGTTCGCTTGGTTGTGGACTAGGAGAGAAATCGTGGGGAGGCGTTGAGCTTGGGTTCGAGTAGGGCTATGGTGAATGGTGCAGCAGCTGTCGGGTCTTGGTCGAGGGGTTTAGGTGTCTAATCTTGATGAATTTAAGGCATTATAGATGTTTATTAAGTGTGGAGAAAAGTTGGGAAAAGTTTGGTTGAGTTTCGGTTCGATTCGGGTTAAAATGGGGACCCCGGTACAAGTTTTAAAATGATTTGGTTTAGTTATGAAATAGGCTCGAGTTTACGTCTAAGAATGCTTTTAAATATGTTTTGGGACATTTTAAGGAGTTTGGTAAGATTCTGGTCAAAATAATGAGTTTTGGATTTATCCGGGATTTAATCACCATACGAAACGTTAATTAAAGAATTAATTGAAACGCATAGATTTAAGCTTAATAAAATTATGTAAAATTATATTTAAGCTTAGATAATTATTAGAAGTCTAAGTTTTTAATTATGGAATTTTATGCTGAGGTTTGGTTTAATTCAATATTAAAACGCATTAATATTTTATATTTAAATATTAATTTAAAATTCATCGATTTAAGCCAAATAAAAATATGAGAAAATTTATGTAGGCTTAAGTAATTATCTGGGACATGTTAGAGTCAATGAAATTAAGAAAATGTCAAAAATGAGAAACTTTACGTCTAGGGGTGAAAAGATAAATTTCGAATTTCCAAGGGAAAAATTGTCATTTTGCAACCTGGGTGAGATTTTGGACCTGTAGCGCCCTGAGCACAAATCATGATATTTTTAAATATTCATGCATCATGTTTACGATTTTTTTTCGCTATTATAATAATTATGGTGCATGCTTGGTTTAAAGAAATTAAGAGAGAAAAAGTAAGAAAGTGAAGAGCACTCCGTCTCCGCCGCGCCGCGTCGTTATTTCGTTTGTTTTCTGTCAAAACAAACCAAGACATGTTTATATCTTCTTTCACTCTTCAATCAAGCCATATAGGTATTTTTAAATATCGCAAGTACATGATTTTAATGCAAGAAAATCGAAATTGTTCATATTCAATTATGTTATTTAATTATATTACGTGCAAAATATTCATTTTGAGATTTATGCGATATTGCTTGGGGTCACTTTACTATCATGGGATTATTACTTCACCCGGTCGCCAGTTACCGGTCAGTTCAGTTTGGTACCACCCGGTCGCCAGTTACCGGTCAGTTCAGTTTTGTACCACCCGGTCGCCAGTTACCGGTCAGTTCAGTTCAGTTCAGGGGCCACTTGCGTAGACCATAATCTCACCAAGAAAATTATTACAAGTTATTTCATTACAGGGCTCCAAGGAGCAAACATTTTCACTATGATTTTCAGTTCAGTTATGCACGTATTATAATTAATCATGACACGATATTTTACGTTATGCCTCACGACATGATATTTTCACTTGCATGCAATTTTATTATTTATTTACTCGTTATTTACGATATATGCATGCTGAGTCTTTAGACTCACTAGACTTGATTGTTGTAGGTACCGATGATGCAGGGACCGAGGGCGGGGACCAGTGAGCAAGCTTGGGTCGGCAGTAGTGGAACCCGAGGACCTCATGTTTTTAGCATTTACTATTTTGACTCAAACAAATTTCTTCGTTGTTGAATTGTTTTAAATTATTATCTTGCAAACAAACATTTACTTCCACTGCTATTTTGAATGGTTAAACTTTTATCAGTTATTTATTTATGAATGACGCATTTTAATTAATTAAAAAGAAAAATTTTAAATTTTCCGCAAATTTTCAAGTACGTAGATAGAGGTCGTTACAAAAATCTTAATACATTTTGAATAAAAACGAGTAGTGGACGTTTCAAAACTAAAGTATGGTTAGCTAGTAAGCTCTCCACAAAGGATATGAGTGAAGCATCCTATATATTAGGAATACAGATCTATAAGAATAGATCAAAGAGGATGCTAAGGCTCGTCCAATCCACTTATATCGATACCAGACTGAGGAGATTCTCTATGGATGAGTCGAAGAGAGGATATCTCTTAATGTTTCATGATGTGACTCTATCCAAGTCATTGTTCCTTAAGACTGATGAAGAGATAGAAACCATGATCCGCATTTCATATGCTTTAACTATAGGTAGTATAATGTTTGGTATGATATATATTCGACCTAATATTGAATTTGTACTGAGTGTTGTAAGCAAATATCAATCGAATCTCGGTCCACTGCATTAGAAAGTCGTGAAACATATTATTAAGAACTTGAGAAGAACTAAGAATTTGTTATTGGTTTACGGGAGTGGAGAATTAAAATTGGAAGGTTATACTAATTCTAGCTTCCAGTCATATTTTGATGATTCGAAATCAACCTTTGTATTCAAGCGCAACAATGGTGTTGTCTAATGAAAGATTTCCAAGCAAGACACCACAGCGGATTCAACCATTGAGGCAGAATACATAGCTGCATCAGCTGCAGCAAAGGAAAATGTTTGGATGAGGAATTTCGTTCAAGATTTTGGTATCATTCCTCATCAGCGATCTAAACATATATTGAGGAAGTTCTACATAATCTGGGAGGTTGTGGGAAGATGATATATAACAGTAGAAAGAGTCGCCTCTGTAGATAACGTTATTGATCGACTAACAAAACCCCTGTCAATACAATTTTTTGAGAATCATCGTGAAGCAATGAGTCTAAAATCTATGGGTAGTTGGCTATAAGGCAAGCGGGAGATTGTTAGAATAGGTTCCCAACAAGCCAACTTGTAGTTTGGCTTTATTGACTCATATATGAAAACAATTTTTATTTTAATAATATTTTAAGATTTTATCAAATTATTGCATTTACTTTATATATATAATCATGGAAGCTGTATAGACAAAGCCCTTGAATATACTAAAGGTACCATAGGTCTGTCTTTCAACGTAAAATCATGAAATTTATTATGAAGTGTACCATATATTCTAAACAGTTCCTAGTCGAATCAGGCTCCTAAAATAAGGATAAAAATCTCTTGAGCTTGAGACTAGCATCTATGATATAAATGCCACGTTTCATTAGTAAGGATATGGAGATGTCCATTCATAGATATGAGTGATCATTTGATGATGCACTGAACAAATCTCCCTCGAAATGTCCAAGTGGCTATCACTTATCGAGTGGAATAGTATGTGGTTATGGTTGTACACCAATAGTCCTTTGACCTGGGACAACGTAGAGACTCTACGTACTAACATGCACTTTGATTTGTTTACCAACTCCATTGAGGGGTCATCAAGTGGCAAGGTTGGGTGTAGTTTTGAAATACGTAGGAGCAAATGCATTGTAATCAGGGATTCATCGTTTGCCTACTGGTCAAGATATCCTATGTGTTCTTATGAGTTAATATTGCGAGGACTCTCTCACCAGGGCAAGAAATGTGTTTTAGAGAAAGGTTTTTTTCTAGTTCACATACGATGTCACTATTATTACTCAAAAATACATCATATCGTTATCGAATTTAAATACAACTCTCGATATATCAATGGTTGCTGATTCTTTTGGGATATATGAGTTGAAGGGATCATATTGTACGCTAACAATAACTTAAGGTTCTTGCAGGCACTATCAGTGATACATATAGGATCATGGGGAGATGCTACTTGAGGCTCTAACCATGATCCGATGGGTGCAATCAAACTTGAATTCTGACATTCTTGATTAAAGTGTTGATGAAATGAATTGGGCTAATTAGGGTAAGCTTGAATAAGAATAAATATTATTCTTAATCACTGGAAGTTGTGAACCAATGGCTAGTTGTATCCCTGAAATATTGAAGGTCACATACGTATTGGATTATGTATTCCTGTTGACATAGTCAAGTTCAAGGAGTTGAATTTGACGACTGTAATTTGATGAAGATTAAACAGATAGCTTATAAATGATTTTATAAGTGATTCCATATATTGGAATTTGTGGAAGTTAACTTAACTGTTGATAAGTGAGTAGAGTAAAACTGTCTGTTTTAGTAAAGAGGTTCACAAAACTAGCAGCTGCAAAAAATGGATAAGTGAAAATTTTGATCTTCGAAATTTTCAGTTTTCATCATATTAACAAGATTTGCACTATTGGTATCTCGACAATGTCTGATTATCGATCGGGGTTATAATGAGTTTACAATTATTTATTTAGTAAATTTAGAATCTATTAATTAAATAATAATGTTAATAGTGATGACTACTATATGTATACTTCATTGAATGTCATATGAAATAAGACTAATTCTTGTACAACTCCATCTTCTCCCACCCACAAGTTTCAGTCACCTTGAAAATTTTTGAAATCTTCAAAAATTCCACTTCCACTTCCACTTCCACTTCCACTTCTACAACAATCATTGTCGCAGGATCTTTGAAATTCATGTGATCCAGTCTCAACACAAAATTTGTTTAGATCTCTAATGCGATATAAACAAAGAATACAGTCTCTGATCATATATTTGATTAGGAGATACAAAGGAGAAAGATCCGTTCGTAGAGAATTACAAAAAGTGATATATCCACTTATCGGAGTCGGCATTAAATATACAAAGGTAAATAAACTAAAACGCCCTAGTCATACGACGCCCAATAAACGTTTTGAACATCAAAACTAAAAATTTTAAATTTTCGTTACGTCTTGAGTACGAGAAAAAAATTGTGAGAGCCCGTAATTCGTATTCATAATTTTGCGGAATTATTAAAAATTATCTCTTTAAATAAATAAAATTGCAACATATAAAAACTTTCGTAAAATAACCCAACGGTTTAACATAAACATAGCAGCGGAAACTGAATAATGTTTTAAACAATAACTTAAAATATATATAAAGTTATAACAAGAGTTTGAACATAAAACTGAATAAATAAACGTGAGGTCCTCGGGTTCGTACTACCGCCGATCCGAGCTAACTCACTGGTCCCCGCCCTCAGTCTCTGCATCGTCAGTACCTACATCAATCAAGTCTAGTGAGTCTAAAGACCCAGCATGCATATATCGTGCATAACAAGTAAATATATCATAAAATCGCATGCAACGTAAAAATATCGTATCGTAAAGCGTAACGTGAAAATCGTGTCATGAGTAATTATAAATACGTGCATAACTGAAAAAAAATCGTACATAAAAGAGTTGCTCGATAGAGCCCTGTCATAACATATCATATCGTAATTTATTTTTTTTTTTAAAGATAATGTTCTACGCAAGTGGCCCATAACATAACATGCACGTCTGATCAGACTAAACCACAGTATACTGGGCGGTAGAGATCATCACAGCCCTTGGACTGGATATCCGTACCCATACATAATCATAAACCGGTCGTAAGTCACTGGGTGAAGCAATCCCATAAGCGTAAGGTGGCCACAAGACATATCGCATATATCTCAAAAATAAACATTTTCTATTTTTTTTTATGCACGTAATATAATTATTATCCTGTTTTAATTTACCAAATGAGTTGGATCGTTCCCAAGCTCACTGCGACCTAATTCTAACATGAGACACATGCAATAATCTCAACTTGACCAACACTTCATATTCGAACTAAAAACGAGACAATTACGCCCAACAAACTTAGTATCTAACCATGACTCCGTACCAACCCGAACCAACATCGAACCATCGTTTAGTCATGATTAAAATACATCTAAAATACTGGAAAATATATACAAAGGGCTGTAATACACGAAAATTGTGCATGGAGGCCAAAATCATGAAACGCTCTTTCGAGAGTCACTTTGGCACATTGCACCGTAAATTCTCGTACGACTTCTAAACTTAACCAAATCACGAACGGCCAAAAACATGACCTTCCTAACTCAATAAGGTACTGTCCAGTCCAAGGCCATAGGCTAAAAGCCAACCAAGAACTCGAAACACACCTCTGAACCGAAGGCACAGTTTCTGTCCAGGAAATTACAGCAGCAGCTGTTGCGCTTCCTTGCTTCGTTTTCAAGACTATTGGCCATTGGGGCTTGAACCACCGACCAGAACCTCTTACCAACATCCTAAGGTGTGATTTGAACCATGGCTAAGGGCCCTAGGCCAACCACAATCCAAACCAACATCGAAATTCGAAACTCAACACACACGACCAAAATCAGAAAAATGAATACCTCTGGGGCGCTGTTCTTGTTTTATTTTTAAAACCGATGGGACCATAACCAAGCCATGAAAGGTCATCTTGGTCACGTCCTAGACATGCTAAGGAAGTGTTCAAACCATGGTTATAGGCCCTAGGCCAACCAAGAACAGAACCCTTGCCTTAGACAAACAAGAATCAGAAATTGAGACTCGAAATGGCAGCTATGGGAAGTTGCTATCAAATCTCTTCCTCCAGCGTGTAGGGGCTGGAACCAATGGACTAACATGACCCTAACATGCCCTAGTACATGTTTAGATGCAGCCTTGAGTGCTTGGAACCGAGCCAACCCCTGAAATCACAAAACCAACAACAACCGTGAAGCATGAAGGTGGCCGAGAAAACATTCTGCACAGATTTTTTCTAATGTTCTTGACATGATTTCGGTTTTGTCATGGATCAAGCACATGTAATGGTTTAAAAATAGATATATAACTTGATTGAAGAGCAAAGAAATAATATAGACATGCCTTAAGTTGTTTTTTACAATAAACAACACAAGACGTCGGATCGGGAGACACGACAACGAAAATGAAGACACCTTGCTATTGTTGTTGTCTTGGCCAGGAATGGGAGCTTCTAATTCTCTAATATTTCGTTCTAGGGGAAGTGAAGAAGATGGTGAAGGCTTGTGGTCAAATAAGGTGTGCATGGGGGAGTAAATGATGCCAAGTTGGTGGGAAAAACATGCATGTTGATTGGTTGGCCTTTGTTTTCTTGTTGTTGAGAGTTAAATGGTATTCATTGGAATTGTGTGGAGTGGAGATGACCGAGACTTGTCTTCTCAATTAGTGTAAGATTTTATTTAAGTTTTGCTAAGTAGAATCCTATGTTAGATAAGCTTGATTAAAAGTTAATTAAGCACAATCTAGATGAATTAAGAAGCCTATAATTAAATTAGTGATTAATTAATTAAAGTAGACTTAAATCAACTTGATTTCAACAAAATAAATTATTTCTTAGCTCGAAATAAATTTAGAAATATTTTTGGATCATAAAATTTATCTCCGATTTCCTATCTCCGGTCCGGTCTCGCGTATATATCTAAAAAGTTAAAATTTGAAATACGCGATTTAAAATCCTTAAAAATAACGTAAATGATTTAAATGCAATTAAATCAACAATTTCTTAAAATAATAACCATTTAAAATTAAATAATAGAAATTATGCACATATATACGCATATTGGTTGTTTCGGTACTACAAAAATACTCCAACAAAGAGAAAAGAGCTTAGGGATATGAGCGGATGACAGATTCGAAACATATTCTGTATAGGTTGTCATGGAAGACAGAAAACAAAATACTTGGAAATGATTGTAGAACCCGTAACTTAGACTACGTATAAGCCATGCATAATTCTAGTATTTTAAATGATTTTATTTCATGAGTATTTAAATGATTTTTCCTTGAGTTAATTATTTCATGCAGCAGTTTGATTTTTTATCATTTCAGTTATTTCAGTGAGGCCGGACTGGAGTTGGAGTTTAGAGATAAAATTTAAGATTCACGAAACTTTTCCAGAATTTATTTTAGCTAGCAAGTAAGTTCATTTAAGTTAAAAATGGAGTTTAAGGAATTATTTAAGTTACTTGAGGTGAGTAGAAAATAAATTCATTTAAGTTCCTTAATTAAGTGGTTAGTTCACTAAATTATTTAAAGGATAGGTAAGGCTTTTAAGGTTATAAATTTAGTAAATAATCAACATTTCCCCTCCATATATTAGTGAATTTTCGGCCCCTTGGTATCTAGACTAGTCATTGCCAACTCATCACCCTTTTGACCCATTCTTTGTTGAGTTAGCATACTAATCTTTTTAATTCTTTATCCACCTTAATTAATTAATTAGTGAGCATTATCCTAGTCTAGAAAACATGAGGATTTTTGTAACACCTCTAACCGGTTTTAATAAAATAGCAGCGGAATTTAAAATTTTCTTTGAAGGGAGGAAGGATTTAAAATACATTACAATATATACAAAACATCATTTTTGTGATCATGTCAAAATACTTGTAAAATAGTCTTCTTCCTTCCCTCTCTTATGCATATGACCCAGGCTCCAATCAACGTCCCGGCCCGTCACTCTTATCTGCATCACATGAATAACTGAAATGAGTATGAAACTCAGCAAGTGGAACTCTTACATAGCAATGTACATATACCATACTCTGTAAAACATGGCTTTGAAAACATTAAATACCATCAACTCTGAAACACGAATATCATATAATGAATAACAATAACGATGGTATTTCTCTTTTCTCTGTTGGATTGATATCTATATAGTATCTCTGTCTCTGTGCCTCTATCCCATCGATATGAATCGATAACTCTGAGGGATATAAGCCTATGGTCGTTGATCAACTTATTGCATGCAATCTCTGGCTATGTATCTATCAATCCAATAAAACATTTGAATTCTCTCTTTGGCATTAAAACAAACACTTTGAAGACTATCTTTTCTCTTGTATTCCCTTTGACATGGTTGAGACATAAAATGCCTCTAATATACAACAAGGTGTATTAATACATAGCATGAATCAAATGGAAGGGAATAACACTTTAAAACCATTGAAACACAATACATATATTATCATGTGAGCACAAG